>NC_084977.1:26534296-26834296 GCF_963691925.1 Scomber scombrus | reverse complement strand
ACATACACCACCAACAGTGAGTCGGCAGAGCCAAACCAATATCAATAACTTGACGATTAGGATGTAGGTCAGCTATTCTCTCTGAGGCATTCCTTTCAGACATGCAGAATATGATCCTCAGGGGGAAAAGGATGTCCTGAAAACATACTTGTTGTTAAAGCTTTCATGTAAACATAAACCTGAGAAAAACAGACATCAAAGTTGATTATTTAGGTCTTTTAACAGTATTTGGAATATGAGATATTTCAATGTCATATTTTCAAGAAGAACAGAACATCTTTGACTCAAAAACCATCTCTAAAATCAGGGTTATCACCCAGCTGATGGTAAAGTTCATAAAAGTGTTTGTTTTCACCTGTAAAACTAAAACTGTTTTGAACTGTGTTATTTGCAGAGCTGACACCGGTTTCAGCAGTATCGGTGGACTACAGCTGCACCACACACACTGTCACAGTGATTTGGTCGTCAGTGTTTGGTGCCGACTCCTACAAGGCCACGGCGATCAGCGAAAACGGCACAGAACTGATGTGTACCAGCCAGAACACCAGCTGTCAGATCACCAAACTGAACTGTGCCCAAAACTACGTTGTGCATGTGACGCCCATGTCAGCGGGCTGCAAGAACATGGTGAACACCACCTCAGCCACTTTTCAGACCGGTGAGACACAATATCACTTCATTGTTAAAAACAATACTAAACATGTTATTAAAGGTTTGAACAAGGGAACATAGACAGAAACAAGGATCGCTTAACTTAATAAGAGACCTATCAGGTGTAAACTCTGACATCTTCTCCAGGGTTAAGCAATGCAGCCCCTTGGTTATCCTAAATTGACCTCTTCATGTAAGTGAACCGGTCAGCTAAATTGTTGTAGCCCATTCTTTATAAGATGTGAATGCTTTTTTACTCCAGTTTCTTAGTAGTGTCTGTTTAGCTGTTGTAAAAGCCAAAATGATCCATCTCATTTTTCTAAGGAAGAGGAGTCAGAGTTCAGAGATTGAGGCCAAGATAGACAGTGAAGCTGCTTATTTAGGACTTAAAACAAAACCTGTTGGATATTATTTCACAAATATTTAAGTAAGTTCTGGACATGTACAAAGTATATGTACAATAGAGGCACCATTCCTATTCAATGTTAGGTAAAACTAATTTACTAATCATGTGCTATACATAAACCAATTTGCTCTAATTGCTAACAGAGAATCAGGATTGCCCCACATCTGTGAATCCTGCAGCTCACATTTCTGATTTGTCAGCCATTACTTGATTCTGATTTTTAGGCTACCTAACATGAACCTCTAATTTCAATATTACAAAACTGACAATAATACGGTGCATATATTTAAAAAATTATTACAGATTAAAGATAAAAAAAATGGTTGAAGAAAGCACCATAAAATGCAAAAAAGCCAATATAATGACCATCCATCAATGTCAGTTAACTGAATGGAGCTGTGCTTGTAAAAAGAATCTGGATGACGAACATTTTTACCGCTCCACCCTGCGATCTATTTGTGTGTGAGCAGTTGATCCTTTCATCTCACATGTCACTCCTTTTCTGTGAAGACGGCCTCTTTAAGATTTTCTGTGCAACCCCACCCCTGAGGCCACATTGTGAACCGCCAAGCTGGATGATGCTGAATATAATTTTATTCCCAGTAATTGTTTCATGTCAAATAAGCAGTTATTCAATATCTGAGAAAGAAAAAACCCATTAAGTAACTCAACTCAGTGAAGATAAAACCTTTTGTAAGACATCAATGTCATTTTTTAAGATGTTTTTGCAGTTAAGTTTTGAAATAGGCTCCAGCACAATACATTTTACATTGATTTCATGGACAAAACATGCCACCAAGATCCACATTTGAGTTACGACACTAGAATCACACAGATTTGGCACTGGAGACTGGACATCAAAGTTAAGGATTTAAAGATAAAGATAGCATGTGTGTGTCAGGTTTAAAATGTGATAAACAATCTAAAACTCTTTTATTAATATTACATTTTTAATTTTAAGACTTTACAGCTTCAATCTATTTGTTTTTTTAACGTGAGGATAAAGGATTTCTGAGGTCATATCAAGCTCAAGTCATTTGGGAATCGCTGTTTGCAACTTTTGGTTTGTTTGTTTTTTGTTTCTCTTCCGTCTTAAGTTCACACGTTTATTTTAGTGTCTCCTTAAAAAACTGGGTCTCCTATTGAGCTCCGTTGTCTATATGATATTGTGTTGTGTTCAACCTGCTGAGAATGAGCCTGTGTTTGTGTTAAACCTGAAACCTCATACAGTGAAAAACAACACTAGTGTGTAATCTTCACGATCAGGGCGTTTTAACCTGAAAATGGACTTGAGACGCTCGCCTTTGATGTTGGTATTTAACCTCATTTACTTATTTTTTAGCTACTCTTTTTCTCTAGAGTTTTATCTATCTATCTATCTATCTATCTATCTATCTATCTATCTATCTATCTATCTATCTATCTATCTATCTATCTATCTATCTATCTATCTATCTATCTATCCAATCTATCTATCTATCTATCTATCTATCTATCTATCTATCTATCTATCTATCTATCTATCTATCTATCTATCTATCTATCTATCTATCTATCTATCTAACTAACTATCTAGTGAACAAGGTGAACAAGAAATATAGAAAACTGACTTGCACCGTCTAAATGAATCGATGAATTTCTCTTCCCTTCAAGTCCCCTGTCCTCCTGAGAAGCTGGAGTTGTTGCGAGACTGTTCCAGCGAAGTCATCGTCTTTTCCTGGGAACACACAAACAACACAGACCACTACATGGCCAGGGCCGTGGACTCTAAGGTATTTATGGGTCAATGACATTTTTTTGTGTCAAATGTCATTTTGAATGACATAAAAACAAAAATGTAAATATCATCAGTTAACTATTGAAAGTAAATGTAACTCTCGAGAAGGTAAGATATTTATTGTGTGCATATGACTGTTAATATTTTGTGATTTGTCTGTACCCAGGGAATAGTGCAGGAGTGTCTGACTGAAGACAACTCCTGTTATTTTACACACACAGTGTGTGGACGACACTATTACTTCACAGTCTACTCCATCTCAGGACAGTGCAGGAGCCACATTAGCTCTACTGTTGACATCCGAACAGGTATGACCACATGTCGTCCAGTAATAATCATTTCACTTCCATAATTTGAACATGCAATACAATTTTAAACATGATTGATTTCTCTGTGAGGAGCTGAATTTAGCTTTGGGGTAGTTGTCCACTCAGTGTGAGCGCCCTCTGGTGGATTTTCTTGTAAAATCTCACCAGACTGCTTTATATATGTCAAGGCCCATATTTATTAAAGTTCACAAAATGAAATTCCAAACTGAAGTGAAAGATAAAGGGAAAAATCCTCCGCTTTAACTTTATTTTAGGTATCAAATCAAATTTACTACAATCAGAAAAATGCTCCAGAGTCTCTTGAATGGTTTGAGAGTAGGTCTCAGATTTCTGCAGTGCATAAACAGAGGTGAGCACACATCTTCTGCATGATTGTGCAAAATATATTACGTGAACTGAAGCAAAACGATTAGAATAAGTTAGCTTTAGAATAGTATTTGCACTTGATTTTAACATTTGAAATGATGTTACACCTTTTCCTTTTTCAAACTATTTGTAGGGGGTTTAAATAAGAACAGAGCTGGCATTTTGTTTGAAATAACTTGTCAGGGTGGCACTAAATTCTCCTCATTATATGATTTCTCTGACTTGCCTCCTCGACCAGCAGCAGAATTTCTTTCTTGCCCCAGTTTTAATCTCAATATCAATCCCTATTAATGATCCCTATTTATATTTTATAAATATATTAGATTGTTGTGGGGTATTAAGAATTAAACACACATAAGTTTAACCTTTTAAAAATGTAAGTATATATTTTTTTAAAAAGATTGAATGACGGGGCAGATATAAGTACGTAAATGATGAGTTATTCCTGTACATTTGTGGTAACTACTCCAAAACTTTGCTCTAAAAAGTTTTATTTTTCAGTTTCAGCTAAGAACCTTTTTTAGACCTAAATTGTCTCTTTAGAACATACATTCTGTAAGATCTGTCCTATATATCATGAATGGAAACTATATTTTTACTGCTATATTATTTCTGATCTTTTTTGCCTGCATTTTTCAAATTGCAAATAAAAACACAAGATAAAGTAAAATAAATTAATCCTTGCATTCATTTGCCTGCCTCCAGCACCCTGTATTCCCCAGAATGTGCAAACTTCAGCCGACTGCAACTCTAATGTTCTGCTCAGCAAGTGGGACCTTGCTGAGGGGGCACTGCGCTACACTGTGGAGGCCTATGGCAACAGGGTAAATAAAACCAGCTACAACTGCACCTCCCTGTCTAACAGCTGCGCTATAGAGGTCGTCCCCTGTGGAGATTACATGACCATCTACATCACAGCTTTTGATGATGAGTGTGCAAGCCCTAGGACACTGGGGCCTGTAGCTGAGACAGGTGAGGCGAATTTAAAATAAAAAAGTTAACACAAGAAAAGTTAAAGTATAAAAATGTAAAGTGCATGAATATTATCAGCAAGTAAAAGTATAATACAGAAGATTTTTATGCATTATATGTGTAAGCAGCATTGTAATATTGCATCTAATTAAGGTGTTAAGTGTTTTCTTACTTTCAAAAGATGTAAGTATGATTGTGAGCGTTGTACCGTTGCAGCACGATGTCATCTGTGGTCAACTATGAAAAGATTTAAATTGCCAGAAAGTAGGAAGTAATTTTAATTATGACTGTTCCTCTCTCCTCTAGTCCCATGCACTCCTGAGAGCCCAGCAGCAGTCAAGGATTGTGGAGCCGACTCTATCACAATGACCTGGAACATTACCAGTGCGCTTTTTTATGTCGCCATAGCGAGGGATAGTAATGGCGTCATTCACAGCTGTAACTCCATGGATTTGACCTGCCAGATTGAAGGCTTGAAATGCAGCACCAACTACACAGCGTACGTCATCGCCTCCAACTTCATGTGCAACAGCTCTGAGAGTGAGATGGTCACCATAGAGACAGGTATGATGACGCTGCTCACTGCTTTTCTACTTTATTGTGAAATTGTCATTGTAAATGTCAGTGTGTATATCTATGTTCTGCGACATACTTAAATAATTAACCACATTGCAAACCTTTGTCTCATTTCAGCTGCTTGCCCTCCGGATCAAGTCTCGGCCTCCCTGGACTGTGCAGCCAATGAGGCCATGATTTCATGGCACGGACAAAATAGCATGAACTCGTACACCGCCACCATTGTGAATGAAAATCAAGGACTTCTCAGCTGCAGCTCTACTACAACCAGCTGCAGGATACCCAACCTGAAATGTGGCCAGCTCTACACTGTCACTGTCTGCCACCATGATGGCATCTGTCCCAGCATGCCCTCTGAAGCCATCTACATGGAGTCTGGTAAGAGACCATTCTGCTCATAACATGCATTTATATTCATGGCACTGTATCTCTCTTCTCTTCAGCAAACCTTTGAAAAAGCAGCGCCCCTATCAGAAATCCACAAATGTGTTAAAGGGAACATGACAGCAGGTCTCATCTTAACTTACAAGCTGTTAAGATGAGTCTTGGTCTCATTTTAACAGCCTCTACATTACAATCTGGACATTTCTCGTTCTTTCGCCTAAGCACAGTCTCTAAATCAAGTTGTAGAAGGTCTGAGAGGAACATGAAATGTGTTATCTTATATAAAAACGATAATCAACTCATTGCCCACCTTTACCTTTCTCATTCCTCTCTATTCAGTTCCATGTGGGCCCTACGTGAGCCCCCGCTTAGACTGCAAGTCACAGGTACTGACCATCGGCTGGAACGCGTCGAGTCAAGCACAAAGCTACATAACCGTGATCTCAGACGGCACCAAGCAGATGTCCTACAACACCACCGAGCCTGCGTTGAGTGTGAAAACAGAGTGTGGGCAAGATTACACAGTGAAAGTGATGTCTGTCAACGGCACCTGTGTCAGTCATCCCACGGTGTTACCTGTCCAAAAAAGTAAGAGAGCAAATGAGTTCTTTAATAAACATGAGGTGCTTGCCCTGTATGAAATAAATCACAATAAAATGTCTAAATTATGTATCAGGTCAGTCTGACATGATACAAAAGTGTCAGAATCATTGTCTACTGAAATGTAAGCAAGGCTATGATTGAAATTGTGTTTTTTCCTGTATAATAACATGTGTATCCCTTGTCATTATTTGCTTTATTTGTAAAGTGGGAACAAATGGCCATTTCCAGATGTGTAAACAGTTGAAGTGCATTATAAATTTTTATTTGAAGACACTTCCTTAAAATGTGCTGATCTGATGAGAGGTTTTCCTTCCCTCAGCACCGTGCGTGCCCACTAATGTGATGGCGAAGAGAAACTGTGGCCAGAGCTTTATGGACGTAACGTGGAACGCAAGCCGTGGCGCCCTTCACTACCATGTAGCTGCATTAGATAAAGATGGCCGCCAGTTGCCGTGCTCTTCCAATGAGACGATGTGCAGGCTTGATGGCCTCATGTGCAGCGAGGTTTACAATGTTGGTGTGTCTGCGTCGGATAACAGCTGCTCCAGCAATGAGAGCTCAGCTGTGACAGTACAAACAGGTAAAGATGAGCAATGTTTTAAGATAAGATATTCCTTTATTAGTCCCACAATGGGGAAAATCGCATTATTACAGCAGCAAGTGGACAATAAAATAGAAGAGCAGCAATAAATAGTAAGTATGAAAATCAATAAGAACAATAATTGTAAAAAAATATATAATAACATAATCCTGACATTATTTACATTAGAGTAATATTAGTATTGAGTGGTAATGTACCAGAGATGATATTCCTATTGCACAGATTAAAGTAAAAGAAAAAATATATATGTATATTATATGTATATTGCACAGTTGAATTGAAATTAGTAGTATACATGAAGTACTAATATTGCACAGTATTATAACAATATAACAACAATAAAACAATAATTATAACTCTGAAATATGTTTTTACAGTCTAGCTCATACCATTCAACTGTGCTGTTTCTTTCCCCTGCAGCGCCCTGCCCTCCCTCTCAGCTGAACGTCTCAGTGAACTGTGCCAATAACTCTGCCATGTTAACCTGGAACAGCAGCCCTAACACAGTGTCCTACACCGGCAAGGCAGTGAGTGCAGAGGGACACAATGTGTCCTGTGACGCTGGAACGAACCTCGGTTGCCAGTTAGAGGGTCTGCAGTGTGGGAAGAAGTACACCTTCACTGTGTCAGCCTCAGACGGCAGCTGTCAAAGCAGTGACAGCGAGCCGGTCATGCGTACAACTGGTGAGAAGGAGACTATTTCTTCTTCCCTCCTAAATCCTTTCCTTCAAATCTGTGTAAACACTAACTGCACCTCTTGATCTTCCATTGCTTCTTCTGTCCTCTCGTTTCACCTTTTTCTAGATGTGTCTTTACAATAAAAAATCCCCCTTTCCCGCTCTTCCCTCCTCCCAAATCTAAAAAACATTACTTGCGAAAGTAATATCATCAAAAGATCCATTTAATAGATGTTCTGGAGCTTTTGATCAGAATCTTTACTCAGTTTCCTCAGTTATTATAAATGTGCAAATGTCAATTGTTCAAACACTTCAAGGACAACTCATCCATGTTGGCTTAAAGATTGAGTTTCAATTTAGTTCATTCTTAACAATGGAAACAGTTGTTGACAAATCAGCAACACCACAAGTTACATTTCATTAAACTGTTAAACAAAAAAAACAACTATCCACCCAAGTTTTATATCAGGGATGTTAACCCTATATTAGTGTGTTTTGGAGGTCTTCTGTCCCCAAATGTCCAAAAGCCAAATTCAATTAAAGTCACTGCTACAGTCAAGTCAAGTCAATTTTATTTGTACAGCCCAATATCACAATTTACAAATGTCCTTCAGAGGGCTTCACAATCTGTGCAGCATAAAACATCCTCTATCCTTAGACCCTGTCTTTGCTTACATTCCATGTGTTCCAGCTCCATGTGTTGTGCAAAATGTGCTCAATGATCTGAACTGTGGCACCAACACACTGAACATCAGCTGGGTGCCCGGATCAATGTCGGTAAACCACAGTGCCACCGCTGTGGCTGCAGATGGCACCACACTCAAATGCATCACAGAGGGCTCCAGTTGTATGATGACTAATTTACAGTGTGGTGAGCAGTACACGGTGGCGGTCACAGCAGTCAGCAGCACATGTAACGGTCCCAGCAGTGTCATGGAGATCATCAATTCTGGTAAGATTGAGTGTTACATACAGGGGAAAAAAACCTAAAAAATAATTTCCTTTGCCCTCACAGAACATAATCTCACTTCTGCTTTTTTTTTGTGCTTTCTCTCTCAGTTCCTTGTGTTCCTGATAACGTCCAAGGCGCTGTGGAGTGTTCCTCTAACACGTTGCAGGCATCCTGGAATACAGCTGCCGGAGCCGTGTCCTACATCTCCACACTGACAGGAGAGGGAGGTTTCTCTGTTTCCTGTCCCACAGCTAACCAAAGTTGCAACTTCCCTGGCCTGCAGTGCGCCCATACGTATATGCTCAGTGTGGTTGCCCTAAACAACAGGTGTAACAGCTCCGAGAGTGCCAAGATTTCAGTTATCACAGGTAAATGTTTAGTGAAACCTTCTATGTTTGTCACTGTCAAACTGTGAATCTATTCATGATGCTCATCGTGCATCCTGACATCTTCCCCACCTTTCTGTAGCACCATGTGATCCTACAAATGTGGCAGCTAACCTGAAATGCCTCTCTGGAGAGGCGACGGTGACTTGGAGCACCAGTGCTGGAGCACATAATTACAAAGTTCTGGCTGAGGCCAACGGACACGTTGACTCCTGTAATTCCAGCGGCACTTCCTGCAAGCTGACACAACTGCAGTGCGGAGAGGACTACACTGTGACTGTACTGGCAGGGGATGGGACCTGCAACAGCTCTGTACTCGCCAAGACCAACATAACAACAGGTAAAGAAAGGAATTTTGAATTTTCTGCAGATTTCTGATAATTTTTCTACAATTTTAGCAGCCCTCTCCTTGGTGGCAGGGATAACATTCTGGGGGGCAAATACTGAAACTTTGGTGCAAAAGAAGTCAGATTTATACATAATGAATCTAAAAATACTCAAATCAGTTTTTAAAACACCCCTCATGTGTGACAAATGTATACAGAGGAACCAGAATTAGATATAAAGAGTAATTTTAGCAAAACAGTAACTGATTTCCATAGAAATGTTCTTTGGGACATTAGTTGAAATAAATAAAATGATACTGTAAGTTAAATAAACCACTGCCAACCTTGTGTTCAACTGTACAATTCAGGGACATGTGAATAACAGACCTATAGCGTTGAGGAATGTTAAAGAGAAGGGTTTCCGTGCACTGTTACTAACCCTAAGATTCCTCTGAACAACAACTTTAAAATCTGTGACTATCCCCTGTCCAGCTCCCTGTGCTCCAGTGATCCAGGACCACTCCCTGGACTGTGTCTCCAACCATGCCTTGGTCTCCTGGGTTGAGGATGAGGATGCAAAAAGCGTCATTGTCAATGCAACCTCCAGTCTGGGACACTCTACCTCCTGCAGCTCCACCACCAACAGCAGCTGCGTCCTGGATGACCTGCGGTGTGGAGAAACCTACACCGTCCAAGCTGTGGCACAAGGAGTTCAGTGTCTGAGCCAACCCAGCTCTTCTTTTCAGATTGTCACAGGTACATTATTCCAATGAGGGTGAAATGTCCTCCCAGTGATAGGAAATGAGTGACAAAGTGTGAAAATGTTGTTACTCCTCACCTCTGAACTGCTGCTTTAGAGTTCAGGATCATTAGACTATAGGTTTAGATTAAAGTGTTCAGTGCCTGACTGTATCCCTCTCTCCCCCAGCCCCCTGCACACCTGCAAACGTGGAGTACACATACTCCTGTGAGACTGGCGTGGCTCTCCTGAGCTGGGACGAGACTTTGGGCAGGAAGAGTTTCTACGCCCACGTCCAATCCGGAGATCACATGGCCTCCTGCAGCACCACCCAGACTGACTGCTCCCTTCCCTCGCTGCTCTGCGGCCGCATGTACAGTGTAAAAGTGATCGCTGTGGCTGACCATTGTAACAGCAGCGTGCCTGGTGTGACAGAGATACAGACAGGTAAGAGAGTGAGGGAGGGAGGGGTACTGAAACATCCACAGGTTAACATTATGTTTGCAGGTTTTAGCTTCTTAACTGCAAATCCAGTTGCTTTACAGTTGTCTGACATTTTTTGAATACAAACAATATTTTAGATTTCTATACAGCTTAAGGAATCCTTTTGTTGCCATTCATTTTTATGTGATATGACAATCTATTTTCAGAGTTGCGCACAATAGAGCTGTTAATATTAATTCATTGTAATTGATATTAAAATAGAATTGCAAGTTAAATAGCAATTATGTTGATCAATCTGGACTATGTTACCTAAAAATGACAATATTACTTTGTAAAAAAGACTTGATATTCACTGCAATAAATTACATGATTTAGGCAATAATAATAATAAAGCTTTATGTTTTAATTAGTGTTGTATAAGCAACTGAAAATAAGGATAACTGAGTTTTTTCTACCTTAAAATGAAGCCTTTTATGTGCAAGAGGAAGGTCCTGTTCCACAGAGGCCGCCAACCTATTTTCTACACAAGGATGTTTCACAAGGAGTGTGAGGGAAGGGGTATTCAGTAGGTTGCAATCTACAACCTCACCACTAGATGCCACCAAATCCTTCCCCACCAGTTATTTAATCAGTTCATACTTGTAATTGATAACAGGGTAAAAATACACATAAGCCATGTTTTTGTCTGTTGTTGCAACTAAATGTACCATAAAGCTTCTCATAATATGAATTGTGGTAAAACTAGTGTGGTAAGACTTAAGCAAATGTTCTGGTTGTGGAGTTATGTAAAAAAGAAGGGCTACTTATGTCACTCTTAATGACAAATGACAACAGCAGCAAAACTGACTCTAAACATGATTAATAAGTCACAGACACACAGTTTGATTGAAGACAGCCAAGGTAGGACATGCAAGATAAGCAGTTGGTTTTAACTTTAAGAGGATATATATATTAAGAAACATCAGAAGGTTGGGTTTTTAATAAATTATATTAATTGATAAGAGAAATAAGACTCTTACATCTGTGTTGGGATGTACAAAATGTTGTGCGGCAAAATCTGTAAATTTGGAATTTCGTTGAGAACGGAAGTAGGTGCTTTCACATCAAGACTCAATGATGTTTCTCTCCTTTTTTCCCATCAGCCCCCTGTGCTCCCATGAATGTCAGTGCCTCCCTGGTTTGTGACAACAACACGGCAGCAGTCAGCTGGCTACACAGTCCCGGTGCGGTGTCGTACACAGTGACAGCACAAGGCAGAGATGGAGATATCAAACAGTGCACCACAAACAGCACACATTGTCAGCTGCCCAACATGCACTGCGCCCAGACATACATGATCACTGTCACCCCCTTCTCCAGTCACTGCATGGGCTCCAACAGCTCCGCGTACAACTACATCGCAGGTATGGACGATCACATGGGTATATGTTTTTATATTATTCTATTCTACTATTCTATTGGGGTAAAAAAGACTTTCCAGCCACTTTCACACCTGCAAAGTGTCTCATTAACTGGACAGTTTTGATGACTTGTCATCTTGCATCATCAGCACTACATAGGTAAATTAATTTCAAATGACTGAAAATAATGCAGGAAGTTATGCAGCATATAAATGCTACTCATGTGTTAAATTATGTTCTTTAGTGACACAAAGATGCATTCATTACGATGTTGATGGTAACTGGACCTTATCAAACACAAGTAGTAAAAGGATCATCTAATACTGTTATGTGAGGAGGAATATTTACCATGCAATCCCACCTTCCATCGTCTTGTAATTAGCTGGTGCTAAAATATTCAACTCACTTCAGTTTTAACTCCTTTTCACTTCATGATATATTTGTGAAATAAAGTATCACAGATTAATGTGTTTTAAAGCACCCTAAAACTAGAATAAAAAGGTAAGGCTTCAACTTATGTTTATTTATTGGTTATCCTGTTGATTGTTTAAATCAAATTTTATTTTAATAATTAATCGATTATTTGTTTGATCTATGAAGTGTCAGAAAATAGTGAAAAACGTCCATCACAATTCCCTGAAGCTCAAAGGTACATCTTCACATTGCAGTCCAAAATCTAAAGATGCTCAATTTACCATAACAAAGATAAAAGCATGGCAACATCTGGTCTCAGAATATTGGAAATGTTGTCATTATTTGTTTCTGTTTGCCAGTGATTTAAATTTGTATTATTCTAAATATGAAAAGAAATCATTTTTTACATTTCTGCTCATCCCTTTTTGACCAGAAAAAAAGAATAACAGCTGGTATTTCAATTAGTCTTTTGTATTTGAAAACGAAAATCAAATAACCACTTGTTTTTTGTTTTTCAATACTCATTCCTGAAAATAAAATAGAATGACCAATATATGCATGGACCAATAACGCTCGGTTGCTAAACCCAACTGAAAAGTACAATTAGATCAGTTCTTCCACGGCAGGCATAATACACGACAAGCGATGTCTCTGCAGTGTTGCAAAGTGAGGCGATGTGATTGCTTGGCAGAACAAAACACCCTTTTCCGACTTTTTTTCTCTAAATTTACGACATTATATTGTTGGAGAATATCCAACTTTTTTCTCATAAATTTTCGACTTTATATATATATATATATATCGACTTTTGATTGTGACTTGAAGTATGTGATACTACTATAACGCTCCCTCTGACTGTGCTCCCTTCCTCCTCTTTGTCTCAGGTCCCTGCCCGCCCACCGATGTTCATGTGTCCCTTCAGTGTGTCGGTAACGTTGGCCTTGTATCATGGAACGCCGCCCAGCAGGCAGATCTCTATGTGGCCACAGCGGTTCCCTCTGATGTGGACGACCATGCCCACAACTGCACCTCCAATGGAACAAGCTGCTCTCTCACAGATCTCCACTGCGGCGAGACAGCTGTTGTCACGGTGGTCACCATAGAGAGGGGCTGCCGGAGCGAACCCAGCCTGCCTTTCACTTTCCGTTCAGGTCAGAGAATGGAGTTGTAGATACTTAAAGGAATAGTTCCAAGTTTTGGGAAGTACACTGATTTGCTTTCCTGCCAAGAATCATGTCATGTTTGTGTGTTGAATGTGGAGCTGCAGCCAGGAGGCGGTTCACTTATAATCAATACTGCAAGCACAGGAAAACAGCCTACCATCACCTCCAAAACTGTGTGTCTTGTTTGTTTGATGTGTATACAAACAGGAATAAAACAATACAATGTGTAGTTTTAGAAAGAGTTAAAAGAAGGAGGCTCACCTCAGGAAATAGTTCAAGCACATCTTCCCAGTTTTTTTAAGTTTCGGTTTATGAATGAAATATTAAAGTGTTAATTAGTGAGATTTAGAGGTGTTGGTAGTTGTATTTGTTAACTTTTATCTTTGCTTATATTTGTTTTACATATGTAATAAAAAAAGTGTCACGATTAACTTTTATCATAACTTTTACCATATTGGTTTTAAGTTGCTTATTTACATCTCTTGTTTTCAGTCATCTGCCCACCGCCTGTTGTGACTGGAGTGACAAATTGCAGGAAGAATGACATCACATTAAGCTGGGACCAGAGTCCAGAGAATGGTGCTACCTACATTATCCACTCTCAAAAAGATGACGGGGCCAGTGCCAACTACTCTACAGCCCAGACGTCCCATGTGATCACTGGGCTGCAATGTGGCGAATTATATACAGTGAAGGTGGCTGCAAAGGACACTCAGTGCACCAGCGTTGGCAGCAATCCTATACAGACTGAAACAGGTTAATATTTGTAAAATGAATTTCTCACTTACAACAATGTGAAACTTCCACAGAGAGAAAAGTTATTTTCACACTGTGAGCAACCAGTGGTCATCCAATTATGTGTTTTTCACATATTACTGATATTTTCTCTTATTTTAACAAGATGTTTTGCTCTGATAAAGAGATGCTTATGATAAAAATATATAAATTATTTTCTCCAATGACTGCAGTACTACTTTGTTGTACAACTTGTCCAACTTTGGATAGTGTAAAGAAAGTGGTTAAATCTACTGATATTGTCATGCTTGGTTGGGAAAGACACTTGGAGTAGGTCAGAGCTAACGAGGAAAATGCAAGGCAGGTGTGGAGAGAAAAAATGGGCTGGGGACAAGTGTAGGAACACAGAAGTGAAACAGAGCAATCTGAAAATCAAAATCCAGAAAAAAACGTATACAACCCAAATATAAGCAAAACCAAACGATCAAAAGGACTGAAAAGAAATACAAAACTGTCCAGAGCCAATGAGACCATGACAGATATATATTTTATAGTATATCTATTTGAACACTGTTTCTCCACTAATTTCCCCCCTCATAGTAAAATCAATGCTTTAAATAAACTGTTAATTGAGTTATTGCATACGAGTATGGTATTATTTCTTTTCCAATTGAATAACAAAAAGTTCTTATACATCGACAACATTTACAGAACCTGACATTAAAGGTTTTTGGGTTTCCAACTTGATGCATGCATGAAGATAATTTATTGTATTTCTCTGAGGAAGACATAATAATTTCTTCATAAATCTCTCCTCTGTCAGCTCCATGCCCTCCGACCAACCTGACTGCAGAGGCTGAATGTGGTACCAACTTGGGAACGCTGAGCTGGGCGCCGAGTCCTAATGCAATCTACTACACAGCTACAGTTTATGGTACCCACGGACATGTAGTTTCCTGTTCCTCCAACTCAACAACCTGCTCAGTAAATCTGGACTGTGGACATCAGTACTCAGCGTATGTGGTGGCTTCCAGCGCGACATGCAACAGCAGCAGGGGAGACACCTTAACTTTTTCCTCAGGTATGAATGGGTTGCACTTTCAGTCTGTTTCATTTGGTATTAAACCTCAATACTAAATAATTAATGACTAAATAAATCTATCTTTCATCCTACCCTTGCCGTGCCACAGCCCCCTGCTTACCTGACAGGGTCGGGGCAGAGCTCGACTGTGAGGTGAACTCCTTTGCAGTGCAGTGGAGGGGCGCCATCGATGCCGGCTTTTACACTGCGATCGCCATTGGCAGTGACGACAGCCGTGCAACCTGTGACACCACTAACACAAACTGCACAATCAATAACCTGAAATGTGGCCTCACCTACGGTGTTGTCATCACCACGTCGTCAGTCAACTGTGGCACCATCAAGGGCTCCAACTACAAGATACAGTCAGGTATCGAAAGTTCAAGATAAGATGGAACCTTTTTTTTACATGAATTAGGGTGTATTACATTTTAAAAGTTATATGAAATGATTGCATATACCAGCTAGTTGGAGAAGCTATAGAGGCCCTTTTGTAAAATACAAATGTGTCCTTATAAATGACCTTTTTTTAAATTCTAATGCAGCTAACTAGATTCGTACAGTGCGGTAATTGATTTAAAGCTGCAATAATCAAGAAGATTATGATAACAATGAGTCAAATGTGAATATGTGTATTGAAGAATTTGACACTCATAATGATGAAGCTGCAGAAAATAATACCCTTTAGTCACTCGGCACTACTGACCTTTCTAGCGTCTTTCAGATCATTGTTTTGGTTTTTACAGTCTGCAACTTTAATGTTTTGGTTCACTCTCATCAGTTTGTTTCAAGGTATAACTGGCTACTGTTTTCAATAAAGAAGCTTTGATAGACCTACTATACAATAGCTCCCCAACACCAAACAGCAGACAGACTAACTTAACAATGATCTAGTGAAGATAGTAGAGCATTTAACAGCTAATGAGCCAAGAAGAGATTGAAGATTTGACTTCAGTCCATCACGGTGCCCTGAAACATGGCTTGAAATTACTGCTAACGCTACAGCATAAATAGGCAATTGTTTGCTAACTACTGTACAAGTGGAACTTTATATGGTGGCCAAAAAATCTATTAATACTGCTTTAAACCGTTATAAAATAGATACGAACTGAAAACAGGTTGAAATTCTTACTACGTTTGCAGATATTTGTTGTTGGGTTTTCCCCCTGAAGTTTAAGAGACTTTTAAGACTCAGATATAGACCAAAATTACTTAAGATGGAGAGTTCTACAGTGCAAACATTTGTCATTGTAACTTTTGTTTGTTTCAGTTTTCTCTAAAAGTATTGATCTACATGAAGCTCACACTTCCTTATCCTTTCTTATTAATGAAACTTACACTCCACTTTTCTTATTTATCCACCTCTTCATCATCAGCCCCCTGTAAACCAGACAGTGTGTTGGTGAATTTGCAGTGCAGCACAAACATGGCGTCAGTCACTTGGGGAAACTCAGGTCCAAATCAGAACCAGGTGGTGTCAGCGGTGGACAGCAGAGGAGGGATCACCACCTGTAACTCCAGCAGCTCCAACTGCACCTTTGACCAGCTGAAATGCGGGAAGACCTACACTGTCAGTGTCATCGGCCACACAAATACATGCAGCAGTGAACCAGCTCTTTCAGAAAGATTCTACACAGGTACTAATAATTAAAAAAACATAAAAATGTACAGCAAGCTGTGCAGCATCACAGTCTTACTAAACCACTCACCAAAATGTTTCAGATTTTATTTAGATTTTTTAAAATCAACCAAGAATAATTAGGTTACTGTGAGGCTGAATGTCATGTATTGCACCTTTAATTTATTAAAGTATCAAAAATAGTCATACAAAATGACTACACAGTGTTATTTTATTAATTATATATAATATGATTGTTATGTATGAGCATCCTTTAATGCTGTAGATGGTTGAGGCGGTGCTAATTGTAACTTACTTGATATACTTTTGCATTTCGTATAAGGTAATCAGTTGAATATTAAGCTGCAAAATAACTAGTAACAATAGCAAAATGATTGTATTTACTCATATTTACTTCTCTCTCTCTCCCCCCATCAGCTCCATGTGTTCCTACTCACCTCACAGCAAGAGTGGACTGCAAGACTGGCATCACCGTGGTTATGTGGGATATGGCGGGTGGCGCCAGATCTTACACCGTCTATGCTTGTGGCAGTCTCGGCCACAACGCCACATGTAACAGCACTGACACCAACTGTCATTTCCCCAACCTGGCGTGTGGGCAGGATTACTCGATTACAGTGGTGGCTCGCCATGACACCTGCATGAGTTTGGTCAGCGAGTCTGTCAGCGCCACCACAGGTAATAAAACACAACCAGATCAACTGATTGACAGTGACTGTAGTTATCATATTGCCACCATACAAAATTGAAGGTTTTTACTGAGTTTTAATGGTGCAGTCAGTAATATTTTACTGTCGCTTTGCACAAATACCCAGAATTAATGAGATCAGTGTCATCCTAGTACACACTCAGACATTATGAAGATTCTCTTTCTTCACTGTTCTGTGTAGCCATTTGTCAGGAATAAAATACAAAAATATATGCTGCCTCTGTCTCATCTCTTAAGTTATTTATGATAAGCAACAGTAAAATTGAAATTCATGTTAAAGTTGTGGTGAAACACCTGGTGAAAGGTGTGCTTGTTGTTTCTCATTGCTGCCACTTGGTGTTACTAGAGAGCCTTTTTTTTTGCTTGTAGAAACTTTAAACAGGCCAAGTGTCAGGGTCATTAAACACTCTCATATAGCCCATTTGAAATCCTATTAGGTATCACCAAAAGCAACTAATATCAAGTGACAATACTTACATAATAATAATAAAAAAAATACATTTGATTTTGTATTTTATAGATTCAATTTTACAATGCATTACCCACTTGACCCTCTGTCTATGTGTTATCTTTCTCTCTCTTCATCCCTCCCTGTCCAGGACCTTGCCCCCACAGTGGTCTGAAGACTACACTGGACTGCAACATCAATACTGCTGTGGTATCTTGGACACCCGGCAGTGGCATCCTCTACTACAACGCCTCGGCAGATGCCTTTGCCATCACACACCAGATGAGTTGCTCCACCAACAGCTCCACCTGTAACATCAGTTCTCTGCACTGCGGGGAGAGCTACAGGGTGAGCGTCAGTGGACAAGGACAGAACTGCCCTAGTCCTGCACAGGACTGGCAGCGAATCAACACAGGTAATTGAGAGTAACTATAGAGAGTTTGGCTGGTGTTTAGAAAAACTTAACGCGTGTAGCTTTTTATTTTTTTTATTTAGGTTGATGCTGATAAGAAATGATGACAATAAAAATATGAGATGAGATATGTTAAGTAAGACATATATAAGAAACAAGAAACTGTCTAATACCGAACTAAACTTTAAAAGGGAACTCAAGTTTATATATTTGATTTGAATGTGTGTAAATCTGCCCGACCCTCTCCTGTGTCTCTCCTGCAGCTCCTTGCCCTCCCACCCAGCTGAGAGTCGACTCATCCTGTGAATCAAACAACATTACGGTGTCGTGGCAGGCTTCAAAGGGCTCAGTAACATACATGGCTGTAGCAGAGAATGCAGAGGGCCTTCAGTGGTCCTGTAACACCAGCAGCACCTACTGCCAGATATCTGGCCTGCCTTGTGGGCAGCAGTATCAGGTCTACGCCGCTGGTCTTGATGAAAAGTGTATCGGAGCCAAGAGCAATATTGAAGTGATTCATGCAGGTGGGCATTCAAATCAATCTTAGGCTTTTCTATTGTCTTTGAAATCATGATGATTCAGAAACTATGTTTGATTTGACTTTTACTGTGTATCAGTTAATATCTTTTGAGATATTCCTCACATGCCCATGGATTAAATTATACCCCTCACTTCATCATTGAAGCCTCTGTATGTGGGATTTGAAAATGCCCATCTTTGGCGTCACCCAGTGGCAGTATCAAAAAAGACACTGTGGCAGCCAGCAGTGCATGCTGCTATTCACACCAATTTATTTCATTCATGCTATCTGAATAACTGGAAAGATGTTTAATCACATAAAAAAAACACACATTTAATGTAAATGTGAATGTAAATGTAAATGTCTGGCTCGAAAGCTGCAACTTAAGGAGGGACACGTCACTGGGTTGCATGCAAAAACACATTTATTAACAAAAAGACAAAATGGATAAAAAGTACAAAACAAAAACCGAGTCTTATACCAGTGACTTGAGAAAGAGTGATTGATTTACCTTTTATATTGATATTTTATCGAATATTTTTCTCCATTGTGGATGTAAATTAAGTGGACAAAACATTACAAACACCACAAAGTATAGCCTCTAAACCTGCAGGCCACATAGTTGTGTCAACTTTATTTTTTCAGTTTTTAATGTCTTATCTGTTCTATTTATTTATCTCACTTGCTTTTATCCTATGTTATTCTATTCCATCAATTTTTATTCCATTTAATTATCTGTGAATTGGCTGATTTTGACACAAACACTAAAGCAGTAGTGAAAAACAAAAAATGAACCCCTACAGGTCAATACAGCAATAAATACAGCAATGTTTGCACTTATTTCTTTTATTTATCTATAATAATATATTATGTGTGTGTTTACGCTGATTGCTTTTAGTTTTTTTTTTTTACCCTTGTTGGGTGACTGTTAATGTCTTTTTTCCCACTCTCTGCTACTATAATGATTTATATTACAGCAGGAATAATTCAGATTCATCCAATCATCTTGCAAAAAGTAGTCGATAGCAGCTCTGTATCTCCCTCTAGGACCCATGTGCCATTCGAGGGATCAAATGGGACAATTTCTCTTACTACTCTCTTTGCTCTCTCCAGCTCCGTGTGTGCCACAGAACATACAAAACAACCTCGACTGTCTGTCTGGTGTCCTCAACGTTACGTGGCATTCGACAGGTTACGCTCCTCATTTCCGTGCCTCTGTGGTGAGCAGCAACGGTCATGTCAGCATCTGCAAGACGGATAAGCATCACTGCATAGTGCACAACATGCAGTGTGGACTGACCTACAGTGTTACAGTCGTTGCCCATGATGCGGCCTGCAATAGCTCCCACAGCCCCACAAAGCAGATTAATACAGGTATGCAGGATATGTCTGTATTTGTTAAACTTTTTTGAATGTTTTATTCTGTTCATGTTTTATAATACAAAGCTCTGGGTGCAGGAAGACTTTTTTACTTTATTTTATTCTGACTTCAATCCATCTTTTTTTCTTCTTCCACAATCTCCCTCTCAGCTCCCTGTCCTGTTACGTCCTACATTCCCACTCTGGACTGTGACACTGGAATTGTATCTGTAAACTGGACTGACAATGTTGCAGAGGTCCTGTACACAGTGTTAGCGATTGACGCCACAGGTCGCCAACACAACTGTAGCAGCCTAATGAAGTACTGTGATCTCACTACTCTGGAGTGTGGGACGCAGTACAACATTACCATCACACCATCGAGGGACGGATGTGTGGGCAGAGAAAGCCCCACAAAAACAATCACAACAGGCAAGGATCAATAATACTTGTTTGAATACAAGTACATTTCTGAGTAATTGACAAACTTGACAAAATTGTTTTTAAATTTAGGCTGAGATTCAAAATTATTTCTTGAGTAATTTAATGTCTTGAAAATAAAAATAAATGTGAATGTTACAAAGAATTTCTGGAGCAGTAATGCACTCCAAGTTATTATTTTATGCAGTGACAATTTAAAAAATAGTTAAGACAAATAAACTGTCAGGTTTCAAAAGTGACTGAGAGTACTGTGCATGGCTAATTTCCTTTCCCCCCTGGTTACTCTCAGTTCCCTGCATTCCTCACCTCTCTGATGTGGAAATCGACTGCCTGGCAAACTCAGCGTGGGTGATGTGGGAAGAGGCTGCTGGCATTGAAGACTATGTTGTCTTAGTAAAAAACACTGACGGTGATGTCCAGACATTTGAGTGTAACTCCACCTCAGACGGGACGTGTGCTCTGCCTCCTCTGACTTGCAGCCAGAACCTCACCTTCACCCTCAAAGCCCAAAACCAGCAGTGCCTCAGTGCAGCCAGCAATGCTGTTGTGACGGAAACAGGTCTGTCAACATAAATGCATAAAATATTTTAAAAGCAAGAAAACCGGAAGTCACTTTAAACAATTATACCAGAGACATATTGCGCTGCAGGTGTTGATATTGTCAATGGAAAAACTAAATTGTTGGTGCTAATTAACTTTAATTGAAACTTTTTCCTGTTTTTCTTTTCCACAAACATCAAAAAATGGCTTTTGCTTTCTGGAAATTATTTTAGTGAAACATTAAAAAACATCTGGGCACAAACTGCTAGAGACGAGGTGCTCCCAACAGCAGTTTACCATCAGGAAGAAAACAGGAGGTTCTCTATGTTAAAATATCACCAAATTTATTCACTAAAACATGATGTTTCAGGTCTGATCTTGATGCCATATTTGAATGAATATGAAACACCATGTTTGAATGAATACATTGAGGAATCACTTTCTACAAAGTTTTGCACGTCTTGAAATTATTATAGTGAATTCATTTATTGTGTAAAACATGAGTTAAAGTCACTGTGTGCAGAATTTGAAAGTCTCCCTCACATATCTGACCTAATGACACTGAACACTGAATGTGCTGACTGAGTGCACCAATTGTAATCCACATTGCCAATTTGTTTTCTACTAATGCCATTAGAATAAATTGAGAGATGTCAGTTTTAAATAAATAATCTATACATAGTGGCAGTAGTGGTACACATGAAGAACATATAAGCTATTCTGTTTCAGGTTAAGTGTGTTCTTTATTCCATTTTTTTTTTAGAGCTGATTCACTTATTCCTCTTTCATTTGTGTCTCTTCCTAATGAATGACAGATGATAGTCAGAAAGCTGTTTTTACATCGTATCTCACAGTGTTTCTCTTTCCTCAGCTCCCTGTTCTCCTAAGGATGTAGAGAAGTGGGTGGATTGTAACAATGGCACAGTCAGCATCTCCTGGGGATCCATTCCTGGTGCTGTAACATACACGGCTATGTTGGATAACTTAAAGGGAGACAGCACCTGTTGCACCACTTCAGACACCAGCTGTCACATTACTGACCTGCTGTGTGGAGAATTCCATGCCCTGCACGTCACGGCCGAGGGACGAACCTGCAACAGCTCTCAGAGTTCAGGCGACATAGTCAAGACAGGTAGAGGATGTTACACACACATAATTATAAATTCTAACAAAACCATTTTCAGATACAGTGGCAAAACCCACACCTTTGGAATTCTCATATAAAAACTCAATGAAGATGAGATGATAATGGTTGCTTCTTTATTGATCTCTCTCCCACAGTGCCATGTATTCCTGATAACCTCAAAGCTAGTCTGAGCTGCAGCGACAATGTGGCCTCCATGTCGTGGAACTCCAACATAGGAGGACAGCTTTATCACGTGACTGCCGTTGGTACCGATGGCCATGTGGAGAACTGCACCTCCTATGAAAAGAAGTGTGATCTGACGGGCCTGCGCTGCGGTCAGTACTACACTGCTACTGTGATGGCAGAGGACAGAGACTGCAGGAGCAAACTGAGCGACGGTGTGACAATCAAGACTGGTATGCACACATTTTCACTGCTGATTTCTGTGTGTGTTCATGGATTTTGAAATAGTACAAGTTTTCTCAAGAAATATAAGCTATCCAGAGCTGCAAATTATTAACAAACTTCTATTTTGAAGGTCTTAGGTTTTTCATCTTTATTTTGTTTTTCTTTTAAGGTCTTATTTGTCCATGAAGCCTTGGTTTCCAGATAAATCTCTTATTTTTGTTTCTCCTCATCTACAGCTGCAGTTGTAAATGTATTTCTGTGCACAGGCAGATTTTTTTCAGGATAGAACAAAAAAAAATCAAACATACAGGAGAAGGTAGCACAAATTGTGTAATATCAAATCATTTATTTTGCTTTAAAGGAATAGTTTGACATTTTGGGTAACACGGTTGTTCGCTTTCATGCTAAGAGGTGTTCGATGAGTAGATAGATACCACTATGTCAGTTGAATATAAACCTATACATATCAGCTGCTTGTCTCATCTTAGAATAAATACTGGAGGCAAGGCTGGAAGGAAATAGTTAGCCTGTCTCTCCCCAGAGGTATCAAAATCCACCTACAAGCACCTCTAAATCTCACTAACATGATGTATCTTGTTTTGGTGAATCTTTTCCAAAAATGATTATCTGACAACCAAAAATTGTGCTTTTATGGGGGAGTACTGGACTATTTCTCGGCATGATGCAGTGACTTCCTGAAGTCCTGTTGTCACCCTGTAATGCCTATAAGACCACAGCTAGCCACCTAACCCCTAACCCTAAAAATATGAAAGTAGTATCAATCTTCTCATTCAACTCCTAATAAGAAACCTCTCAGCAGCTGTCATCTACTGAAACTCATTTCAATGTCATAATAGACATTAAAGCCTACACCACATCTCTCAACCTCTTCTCACCAGTGCCATGTATTCCTGCAAACGTCTCCCCTCTGGTGGACTGTGAGACCAATTCTCTGATTGTGTCCTGGTCCGACACCCCGGGAGCCGACTCGTACCTCGCCACAGTGCAGGACAGCAACGGTCAGTCCACAACCTGCCAGGGCACAACCGAGGGCTTCTGCAATGTGACGGGACTCGGCTGCGGTCAGATCTACCATGTGTCTTTGGTCTCCTCTGATGGATACTGTGACAGCCCACCTGCCAATATGGTTGACACATCTTCAGGTAAGAAAGGGATTCAAGTGACAGTCGTGTATTTCGATGACAAAGGCTAAAATCAGACTACAAACACATTTTCAGAAACATTAAGAGGACATTGATGAAGTACTTCAACACCCAAGAAAACTCTAAATGATGTGCTGGCATGAGGAAACTTGTTCTTTGTTTCTAAATAATCCCATAGTTTATTTAAGGGTCGAGAAGATTCTGTGATACTTGATGATAATGATTAAACTCTTGAACAAATAACAGTGGATTACGCCAAAATATATTGTAAACATGTTTTTTCTTAAAGTATCGCGTTATTATCGCATTAACGTTGACAACCCTAGTTTTAATCTATTTTACTGTCAAAGATAACTCTAATAAGTGTCTTACTTGTCCCTCTCTTAGTGCCCTGTAAACCGAGACATATCATGGCAGTCATGGACTGCTACACGCAGACGGCTGTGGTCTCCTGGTACCCGAGTGATGGAGCTTTGTCATACGTGGCCTTGGCCATCACTGCGTCAGGCCTCAATGTAACCTGTGAGACAAACACCACCCAGTGTGATTTGGAAGGGCTGCCCTGTGGACAGAGCTACTCCGTCACTGTTGAGGCTGTAGGAACAACCTGCAGCAGCATCGCTCACATGACAGGAAAGCTGGTCACTGGTGAGCAACATGACATATGTTTCACCAAACTACAAATGTAGTTTTAGAAAACATAACTTGATACTTGATTAATTTCCAGGTCTATGTTTATGTTCGGCGTCTTTACTGGAATATCTTTGTATGATTCACAGTTCATAAAATTCCTTAATTATCTTATACTGGCCCTTTATGCAGCCCTCAGTTCAGCCTCTGTCTGAAACAGGCTGTTTCTGCTCCTGTCTCTTTAAGCCCCCCAATTCATTAACCCTACTCTCCATTATCGTACTGTTAACTCTCAGATCATGTCATCTCTCTTATTTAATATCCAACTTTACTTCCCTCTTCTCTCTCAGAACCATGCATCCCTGAACACATCAGCACCCAGTACAGCCCGGCGATTGGCCATGTGCTATGGGATATGACCGCTGGTGCTGATTACTACACAGTGGAGGGGGTGACAGAGCAGGGCCTGATGGTCTCTTGTATGACGAACGACACCTACTGTGCCTTGTACAACATGGAGTGTGGTCAGATGTACGACATTAACGTCACAGCAAACAATCACGTGTGCCAAGACATGTCCATCTCAACAGAACCAGTTATGATTAAGACCGGTGAGAAAACATTGTGATGCATCTTTTTTCTATCATTTGCTTGTGTATGTGTATGTTTTTTTTATTGTGTAGCACAGATTTCATGTATTCATTATTCATCATTCAACTGGTTTTCTGTCTTATTTCAACTTCAGAGCCTTGCCCGCCCAACAATGTTCAGACCAGCGTGCAGTGTGAGAACAACATGGGAGTCGTGACATGGGAGGCCACCGTTGGTGCCGTGGGCTACGAGGCCCGTCTCGCTGGGCGTGACGGCCACTCCCTGTCCTGCCGCACCAAGGACACTTTCTGTAACGTAGAAGGACTCCACTGTGGAATAGTCTACCACACCAACGTCATCGCCATCGGAGACACACTGAACAGCAGCGTCTCCACCACCTCACTGCTGGTCTCAGGTATAAGATTATGTTGATTACACTTTTCACCTGAAGTTTCCCCTTTAGAATTTCACTGTGGATTACTTTAGATGTATTTAAAGTAAAAGTATGAAATTATGTGAAAAAATACATTGAGTTGGTAACTACTAATACCAACTGTTAAGACACAGCTGCTTTGTTAGCTTAAATCTAAAGATTACAAGAACAAAAAGGAAGAATACCTTTTTTGGGATTCAGCCATAGAAATAGTTTTGAGATGTGTCTCTGAGATTTCTGCCTAGATTTTGCCTCATTAACATATCTCACTGTTAATGGTTTTCACTGGAACTACTTTCTGCCAAAATATCACCTAAGAATAGCACCATTGAATTAGACTGTAGGAGAAATGTCAGAGATGTAGAGGTCAAAATGCATGTCTTTACGACTATAAGTTTACCACGATATGTTGTCAATGCAGACAATGTAGATTTGTCCATTTTTAAGATCTAGATTTAGGGACTATTATAGAGCCTATTGATGAATCTAGCAACTATTTGAGTAGAGATTAGCCTCTCGCCTTTGAAGTGATCTATAGTACTTTCTGGATTGATTGTGTAATTTAGTGATGTTGACCAGTTTTCTTATTGTCCATGATTTATTACTTAAATTACAAGAGGATCTCTTCTCAGAAAGTGCCACTCCAACGCACACTTTATATGCAAGTGATTCTGCAATGATGCTATGGATATGCACATTGATGCATTATCTATGACCTGCATGTTTTACCCTGCCTGTCTTCCTTTCTGTTTCCAGCTCCCTGTAAAGTTGGAGATGTGGCAGTTAACATGGACTGCTATAACAACTCAGCCGAGGTTTCTTGGAGCTCGACCAGTGGAGCCAGCTCCTACCTGGTGATGGCTGTATCAGATGATGGCTCACACTGGGTTTCATGTGAAACTGCTGAGCACCATTGTGATTTGACTGAGCTGCACTGTGGTCACACATATAACATCAGCCTTACAGCCATCAGTGACCACTGCCAGACTAAGACAAACACTTATGTCACCTTCAGCACAGGTGAGTCCTACAACCGCATCCCAGATCAGCTGGAGAACTACTGATCTTAAATGTATTGTACCTTATTTATTATAAAAATAAAACACTGTTTGTATTATATATAAACTCTGTTTATAACTATTTTTTTCTTCTCAACACTTAACTATTTCTTCAGGGCCATGTAAACCTTTGCATGTTGGAGCCGACTTGCAGTGTGGGACGAGCACAGTCAACATGTACTGGGAGGAAACGGAGGGAGTGGAGCTTTACATGGCTACTGCCACCTCCAGCATGGGAATGACTCTGACATGCAACTCCACCAAGTCCACCTGCCAGTTCTCCAACTTGCACTGCGGGGAAACCTATGAATTCACTTTAACTGCGTACAGTAACATGTGCTACAGCGAAACCAGCAGCACTGCAGAGGTTCAGACAGGTAGGGACCATTATTATCAACTTAACTGGTTATGTAACTGATTGATTTAATTTATTTTTTGTTTTTTGTTGTTGTTGTAAATGGGTTTTTAACCTTTGTGAAACAAAAACTTTGAAATGTAATTGAGATTAAAAATCTCTCTTTTAAGAGTGTATATATTACAATATAGACAGTCAGCCAATGTTAAACAGATAAGATATGTAACAGATCAAATCTCAGCATTATAAATGTATTAAATGACTGGTTTATTTTCTTACCTAAAATTATACTTTAAATTGTATATAAAGATATGAATGAAACTGATCTTCTGATTGTGCAAAATCACCATTATTATTCACAAATTGGACAGGGGATATTTTTGTCTGTGAAGTTGCTTAAAAATGTGTCTGCTCATTTGGGTTTAGGACTGTTAATTGGACAGAGTGGGCAGTTTGAAAATGTCAGCTTGGCCTTTATGAAAATAAGAATCGCACTTTTCAGACATTTTATTGAACAGATTATTAATTGATTAATTGATTGAGTGTGACATTTGTGTCCAACTCGTTCTCCTCCAGAACCTTGCAAGCCAGCTGACCTGACAGTCGAGGGGTCATGTTACAATGAGACGGTGGTGCTGGATTGGTCGTCAGCTAACGGTGCACTAGTCTATGAAGTGACAGCCACAGGAGACCTGGGTTACATCACAGCTTTCCACACCAATGACACAATGATAGAGGCTGAGCTGCCTTGTGGACAGCTGTTCATTTTCACTGTGAAGGCTATGGACGGTCAATGTGACAGCGCTGAGAGCAACCCAAAAGAGTTTAAGACAGGTATGGGTCTCTTATTGTTTTGCCAGATGTGATGTTTAAGAAGGCGACTATCATGATTATCAATTTACCCTCTCTCCAGGCCCCTGTGTGCCCCGGCACGTACAGAGCTTTACACACTGCGAGGACAGTCTGGGCTCGGTCAGCTGGGCTGAGAGCGACGGGGCAGATTCCTACTTGGCCATAGCAGTGGGACAGGACGGCCACACGCACATGTGCAGCACAAACACCACAAACACCACCACTTGCACCTGGGATGACCTGCACTGTGGCGAGCAATACACCATTCACATCATTGCCAACGACTACCTGTGCAGCAGCATGCCAAGCAACAAGACTTCTATAAGGATGGGTATGCAGCTGAAGATTTTATACCGTAAAAATAAATGTACTCTAGAATATTATGCAGATTTTTTTCAGGGGAGATTTTAGATGCAAGTTTTATGTAATGGAAAATACATAAAGTTTAATGAAAAAACTTCAGAAAATTTCACATGATGTTAGAGAGACATCTACCAAGAATTAAACATATAAATCTCAGTGTTTCTCTGAGTTGATACCATGTGAAAAGCACCAGCATCACAACTAACCATTTGCCTTCTTTTTGTAGCTCCATGTACACCAAATAACTTGAAATCATCTCTGGACTGCACTACCAAGGTTAGTATTTTACCATTTTTGGAAAGCTGTTTCTCTTAAGGATCCTCCTCAGGAAATATTGAACTGAATTGTAATTACACTCCTTGTAATGGTTGCTTTAAAAGGTTCTGGGGCAATTATTTTTTTAGGAATTGAAATTAATCTATAATTTGTTTCTAAGGTGGGTTCGCTGAGCTGGAATGCAAGTGAAACCGCAACGTTCTACATTGTGACCGCAGAGACGAACAGCGGCCACAAAGTGCAGCTCAGCACTAATGACACGTGGACCTACATTTCTGAGTTCCTGTGCGGCCAGGAGTACTTCCTGTCAGTTCAGGCTGCAGACTCTGTGTGCACAAGTCTCCCCAGTGTGCCCTCAATGCTGGAGTCAGGTAGATTCCTATCCATGTACACTAAAACATTGTTGTTAAGCTATTTTTGAAGTGATCTTTATTCTTAAAAGCTTTACACTAGTAAGCAAATATTAAAATACAAAACGGAAATTTAATTTAATTGTCAAATCAAAGACTTTTTTTTGTATTGACTTACTATTTACTATTTCATTAATAATAATAAATAATGATAATAATAATTTTAATAATATATTGTTTTCTTAAATTGGTTTAAAGCTTACTTTAAACAAATTAAGTTTAGAAGAGACAGTCAGACCAGCTGTCCCTCTGTCCCCTGTCTTTATGTATGCTAACCAGCTGCTAGCTGTCGTATCGATTTTTTTGCTTAATCCTCTCGACAAGAAAGCAGATAATCATAATTTTTCCTAGACTGTTGAATTACTCCTTAACTTTTTTTTTAGTAATGAAACCTTTAGGGTCAATACAGCAACTTTCATGTCACTGTGAAGTCGAACTGTGACCCTCGACTATCAGGAGTTGTAGTGTTTGTAATGCCATCCCTTTTTAAAAACATCGATCAAGTCTCTTTTACATCTTTCCCTCAGAGCCTTGCCCTCCCACTGGCGTATCCAGCTTCATGAACTGTGTCTCCAACATTGCTGTGGTATCGTGGACCGGCTCAGCTGGGGCACAGTTCTACACCGCCACAGTGACACAGGAAGACGGCCAATCACAAAGCTGCTGGTCTGACAGTGAGCAGTGTGGCATGCCCAACGTCGAATGTGGGCAAAACTACACAGTGACGGTCATCGCCTCCAACGAGAAATGTAACTCTGACCCCAGTGAGGCCGACACACTGCAGTCAGGTGAGAGTTGATATTTATTTTAATCTCCTGATTTTTTTTCTCCTTATACTTCTTTCTACTACTACTTTTTTATAATCTGCAAACAAAAAGGTCAACAGACTGAGTAAGTGTTCATCTGTGAGGACTCCTTACAAATCGTGACTCAAGTTACAACTTGTACGGAGTCATGACGCTTTTGTTTATTTGTTGCACTGATGCACTTTATAGTCACATTCATATTTATTTCTTTATCTTTGCACTAAATGTTACCTGATTTTTATTGTTTGATGTACTGTTGTCGTGTTTTATGTGCCTTGTAAGGTGTCCTTGAGTGCTTTGAAAGGTGCCTTTAAATATAATGCATTATTATTATTATTATTATTATTATTATTATTATTATTATTATTATTATTATAAACTTACAGAACTGGTCAAAGTATAGTTATTTCCTTCAGATTTCTTTGATATAGCTCATATTGTTTTATATTCTTTAGGCAGAGGTATAACAAACGAGCACTCTCAGGGCTTATTTCCTTGTTTTCCTCACTATAGCCATATAACTGTATATTTATAATGTTTTTCAACTTGAGCATATACTTTGAATCCAGACAGAAATAAAACCTTATTACCAGTCTTACAGGAAAACAACAAATGGTAAAAAAAGATCTGATACCCTTAAAATGATGGCTTGGTATTTCTGTGACTTATTTAAATGTTCTAAAGCTTCTTGTAAATACATAATTATGAAATCTTTTCCCTATGCTTCTTCACAGTTCCTTGTGTTCCTATTGATGTGAACGTGACGATGGACTGCTCTGAAAATGAGGCTCTTGTGTCCTGGAGCGCCAGCGAAGGAGCACTGTCTTACAAAGTGACAGCTCAGAGCACACAGGGAGACGTGTCCTCCTGTGAGAGTACGGACCTGATGTGTATCTTGTCCAACTTGACCTGCGGACAGTCTTATGCTGTCCAAGTGGTGGCACAGGATGATATCTGCTCCAGTTTGCCCAGCCTGGCTACCAAATTCAAATCAGGTAGAGTATATGGATGGAAATTTGGATGTCAGAATGTGTACTTGGTCAACTTGGTGTATGACTTTTTTTCTCCTCTCCATCTCTCAGTTCCCTGCACCCCCAAAATTGGCTCAGTGGTTTTGGACTGCTTCACCAACTCGGCCCTGTTGGACTGGGGCTATGCTGAGGGGGCCTTGTACTACACCACAACAGCCCGGTCCTCTAGCGGCCATGTTTCCACCAACAGCTCCAGCTACACCAACTGCGAGCTGGGGGACCTGCAGTGCGGCCAGACCTATAATGTGATCACTGTGGCCTCAAACGATGAGTGTGATAGCCCCCCCAGCTCCAGTTTGCAGGTTGAATCAGGTAAAACTAAGTTGTGGGGCAAAGATCTTATATACTGCTTATTTTGGTAATGTTTGAGTAACTTCAAGGGGATATATTATAGTTTTTGTGATTCATGAGAAAAAAGCTGAATAATTTCCTAAAGTAGCCTAGCACTGTAGTTTTTGTTGGTAGGGGTAACTTGGTATTCTTGGTTTTGGTCTTAATTTGATGTGTTAAGAATCAGAAAAAAATAAAGTAGCGTATCACACTAGCTCAAAATTGTATTTTTGCTGACCTCTAGTGGCTAAAGTTCTCATCACTTTTCAAATCACATTAACTTTTTGTGTTTAATTGTAGTACAAAAATTAATTAGGTGAGGTAAAAGTCGTTTTAAATTCATTTAATAATAGTATAATAATATTTTGAATGAATAATAATTTAATACATTTCAATACATAATTTAATAAATATCAATAAAAACAAAACATTTTCAGATTGACATTGGCTGGATGTGCTCAGAGTTTAAATTATGCTTCTCAGTTTAGTGATTAGTGTCTATTTAAAGCTGCAATGTGAAACTTTTACATGTAAATGAACGTCCATTACAGTCAAGCCCCTGCCCAATGAGGAAACATCATGCTGCACTGTTTTACAGCTCCAACAGTAGCAATGGAGTAGGCTACACTGGAGCCTACAGTAAGAGCGTTGACAGTGCTTTTGTTTTTCTTTCATACCATCAGCCATCAGACTGTACAACACCACAGCTCCCAGTTCCTCCCACCCACACTAATATTTTGTATATTTATTGTATATAGTACTTTGATATGGTTTTGAGATGGTTTTATTGTTTATTTGATTTAATTTTTATTTGATTTAGTTTTGTTTATACTTGGAGGTGCTGTTGTGTCAATTTTGAGTTTCCCCGAGGGGGATCAATAAAGCTACCCTATCCTATCCCTATCCTATAATTACTCTCACTGCCAGAAGGGGGAGACAAAAGTCCTGCACGACAGGGGAATTAAAGTAATCTATGATCTCTATTGACCTTTTAAGACTACCCACATTTTTTAAAGTTCTGAAAGGAGGAATGCCAGTATCCTGTTCAGTAAAAAAAAAAAAAGCATGTATTTTGAGGAGTTTGTTTTTCCACCAAAAAGTAAACTTTCTCCCTTTCCCTTCCCTCCACCAGTGCCTTGTCCTCCTGAGGATGTTGAAGTTGTACTGGACTGCTCTACTAACACGGCCCTCGTGGAGTGGCAGGCCAGCAAGGGAGCCGATTCCTACATTGTCCAAGCACTCGGCGTGCAGGAAGATGAATCTGGCTGCGAGACAGACTCAGAGTCCTGCGTCCTCTCTGATCTCTTGTGTGGCTTCACCTACAACATCACTGTGATTGCCATCAACAGTGAGTGCAATGTGTCGCGGAGTGACATGAAACAGCTACAAACAGGTATGGATAAGGAGCATGTTGGGGTCTGGCAGCATAATAAAAGCTATGTTATAGATTGTTCTTTTTAGTAGTAGTTTGGGAATATCTCTATATTTCTATTGTTATGTTAGGACAGGGGGAGATTATTTGATCTGAAAATCAATCTGAAAATCAACTGATCATTAAAACCCCATTTAAACATGTGATGGGACTTTGATATTATACAGTTAAAGTACATTTAGAGTGTCTGTTATTTAACAAATAAAAGCAATGACAATTTCACTGACAAGGATGTCAAACTTTAAACCTCAATAATTCAAACCTATCAGACTGCAGATATAAGCTGAGTGTGGACTTGTATTAACAAAACTCTGTGTGTGTCTGTGCAGTGCCTTGTGTACCACAGCAGGTGGAGGCTCGGGTGGTTTGTGAGTCTGGTGCTGTGGCGGTCTCATGGGAGCCCAGCAGTGGGGCATTATCCTACACCACAGTCGCCCAGGGCAACGGTGGCTACGAGTCAATGTGCAACAGCACCGACACAACATGCCTGTTCAGCGAATTGCTGTGTGGACTCAATTACTCCATCACTGTTAGGGCCGCAGATGAGACTTGTGACAGTGCTGAAAGTTCTGCTGTGGAGATCAGCAAAGGTAAATCATGTGACATCTTCATTAGACATGTATCCTAAACAGCAGCATTCAGTGCTTCTATAAGGCATATTGCAAGTTGTATTCATATTTTACTTACTTATACTGATCTTTATTTATGCCTGCCTGTCTGTCTGTCTTTAGGGGCGTGTGTACCACAGAAAGTAACAGCAGAGATGGTGTGCAGCAATGACACAGGTGTGGTGTCATGGGAAGAAGGAGAGGGTGTGTCCTCGTACATGGTGCGGGCTTTTGGACCCAATGGTCACAAGATCCAGTGTAATACTTTTGAAACCAATTGCGAGCTACCCAACATGCAATGCGGCCAGCTCTACAACTTGACAGTGACAGCTCTGGATGAACAATGTGACAACAGTCACGCTTACCTCAACCTGCAGTCAGGTAAATATGAACAATAATAAGTTAGGTGCTTTGGTTTTGGCGTGGATAAGTGCATCAACACAGGAGGTGTTTTTCAGACGTTTATCTTACATGCACATGATGGAACCAATACATTTCTGTTTTAAACAATATAGAAGTCTAAATAGGTCACATAATGGCTCACATTTACTCATACTATGAGTAAAGCTAATAGTATTCTCATGCTTCAAGTCTCTTTTCTTCTATTTTACATTTTGTTATTTGGTATTAAGTAAGAAGAACTCATTGTTTATCTTTCCTCTTCTCTTTACCAGTACCTTGCAGGCCCACCAACATCAAGTCGTCACTACTGTGCCGCTCAAACTCAGCAGCGGTGACATGGGAGCCAGCCAGCGGCGCAGTTTCCTATCTTGCTGTGGGTGTCACAGCAGACGGAGACTACCAGACCCAGTGCAACAACACCATGACCCACTGCGATCTGAGCGACCTGCAGTGTGGACAGACTTATAATGTGAGCGTGTTTGGCCTGGATGAGTCCTGCACCAGTGTGGAGAGTGACAAGGCTTACATGCAGACAGGTACTGTGTCATTGTTCCTCAAAATAGAAACTTAGAAATTCCCTGAAGGTAGTTAAACAATACTATATTAACCTGTCTTTTTTCTCCACTCTTTCTTCCCTGCAGCCCCCTGTGCACCACAGGATGTGACTGTTGATGTCCAGTGTGATGAAGGTGCTATGGTCGTGTCCTGGTCACCCAACCTCAATGCCCAGTACTTCCACGTGGCAGCAGTGAGCAACATGGGGGAGAGACTCTACTGTAACTCGACTGGCACAGCCTGCACCATTCAAAATCTTCCATGTGGACGGAGCTACAACGTTACTGTGTTGTCTGTAAGAGATGACTGTGAGAGCAAGCCGAGCCCTACTGTTGTGATTTCTACAGGTAAACTGAAGCCATTTGTCACACATCTCAGCTTGTCAGTGGTATGATGCAGTGGAAATGGCTCTGTAACTCAGAACTTCATTCAATGAAGACATGTATAGCAAACTCCAGATTCTCCACAAGGGGAGGCTGTTCATTATTTATCATATCAGGCTTTAAGAAGCCAATATGCACCACCTATAAGAAAGCAAAGTCCTACAGGCAGGAAGTGTTACGGCCAGGAAATACATTTTTTCACTTCTAGGTCACAACTCTTTCCGAGTGTTAGATGAGAAGATCAATACTGGCATAGAGGCTGACAGGAAACAGGGAGAGAGACAGAGATAAAGGGGAATGATATGCAGCAAAGGTCCCTTGCTGCAGTCTAACCATGGACGATGCAATTACATGGCATGCGTGGTAACCACTCGACTACCAAAGCACTTTGGTGTCAGTAACATTTAAGTCTACTATGCTGGAAAATTAAGCAAGAACCAACTTCAAACCATAGCTGGTCAATAGCTGGCCTTGCTGGATGTAGCTGCTGAGTTAGCTTGCTCAAGCTGATTCAACTGGTGATCAGCTGGTAGAGCAGTTTTGTTTAGCTGGTTTAAGCTGGTTTGAGCTAGGTTTTTGACAGCTGGTAAACCAGTTACCAAGTCAGCACTGGTGCTGTTGATCTAGTTGCACAATTTATTCTTAAACCACTGTTTGCATTTCCCCTTTTTAAATTCTATATTTCCTCAATATTGAGAGGGGGTTTATTCTCTAAAAGGATGACATGACACTTGGAGCCATTAGGGGAGTTTCTTCTTGTGCAGAACTCCATTTAATTCGCATGAAATTCAAATTGTGTAATCATTTGTTGCAATAAATCACACAAAAGGTGTTGAAATAAATCCGTCTCAGTCTGAATGCTCATTTATTTTCATTTCCTCTTCAGCTCCATGTGTGCCCAGGAACCCCAACGGCCGCCTGGACTGCATATCTAATTCAGCTTGGGTGACTTGGGACGCCTCAGAAGGAGCTCTGAGCTATTTTGTGCTGGCCCAGGAGGTCGGAGGTCACAACTCCACCTGCACTACCACCTCCTCTCCCTGTAATGTGCCAGATCTGAAATGTGGGATGCTTTACACCTTCCATGTCACTGCTGTCAACAAAGACTGCCGCAGTAATACCAGCACCACCTTTGAGATTGAGACAGGTATTTAACATGAATCTTTGCTGTCAAGATATGATCAGATGATTTCAAACAGTTGATCGTTTTCTGGAGCATCTATATATATATATATATATATATATCTGCCCTGTCCTGTAGGTCCTTGTGCTCTAACATCCATCAGTGCAGCAACACAGTGCAACAGTGACACAATCCTGGTTGAATGGGAGCTGACTCAGGACACGCCCTTCTACCTGGTGACCGCTGAGGGCCACGACCAATCCCTCCTTTCCTGTAACAGCTCCTCCAATTCATGTGTACTACAGGATATTCGCTGTGGCATGCAATACAGCATCATTGTATCATCTTCTTCTGATAAGTGCAGCAGCCTTAGAAGTCCACCAAAGAAGATAAAAACAGGTATTTTTCTGCTCACCAGGTAGCCTGATTCACTTAATTCTTTATGGAAAAATCCACTTCTATTATCAAAAGTAAAGCCACAGCACAAGCACCAAATTTAAGATTATTCTGTCTTTTCTAGCGCCCTGTGTCCCAGACAACGTGACAGTGGTACCATCGTGCGAGGATAATGGAGCCACAGTGACGTGGGCCCACTCCCCTGTGGCCATGTCCTACCTGCTGACAGCAACAGGAAGGGATGGACACGTTACGAAATGCAACACCTTAGTGAACAACTGCACCCTTGCTAATCTGCATTGTGGACAGCTGTACAACTTGAGTATCACTGCCACAGGAGACAACTGCACCAGCGCACCCCAGACTGCATCCTTCAGGACAGGTACAGAGATGACCAGACATGTCTCTTTTTCCAAGTGAAATTTCAAGAAGCACTAAATCTATTGTTTAACCAAAGCATCACTTTAGATAAGGTGTAGACTGTATGTTAGTGTGTCAAATGATATACAGTAGATGATGAAGTCTAGAGCTGCAATGGCTTGTCAAATAATTGGCTGACAAAAGATTCATTGGTTAAAATTCTGTTAATCGGCTAATCTATCAAGACCAGGAAAGAACAATTGATGAATTGTTGAATTGCAGCCTGTCAGACATCAGATTTCTGCTTATATGATAGGAAAACTATTGTGTTTTGAACTGTTGTTCCTATAAAACAAGTAATTTGAAGACAGCCATTTTCCACTGTCATCTGACTTTATACATATGATTAATCAACAAAGTACAAGGCAGATAAATCGATAATGAAGATACTTTTTAGATGCAGCAGTCACATTTTCACAATAGAAGAAGATGTTAGACAATTGGACCAAAGAGGCCTAAACAAAATATTGTGATGACATCTGTAATCATGCAACATACCATACAAATTTATTTTTTGATAATAATCAACATGAGTTACCTGTGATTTATAATAAGTAGGTTTTGTTTATCTTGTGTTATTCTAGTAAAGTACTTAGATATACTAAATTCAATTTCAACTAAAAGCTGAAGTTGGATTTTACACTTAAGTAGTCACCTCTTTTTAGACTCTTTAGACTCCAGAATTGGCATTGGCCTTTTTCCTTTTTTAGTCTCCTTTTAAATCATGAACAGCTGTATGCTTGAATGTCTGACAGATATTATTTCCTGTCTTCCTTATCAGTGCCCTGTGAGCCCTTCAGTCTAGCAGTGGATATTGATTGCAAGACGAACTCTGCCATCCTTTCTTGGAATGAAAGTGAGGGTGCTGTGAAGTATTTTGGCTTTGCCCAACCTATGGATGGAGACATGTTATACTGTGACAGCACCAGCACCTCCTGCATCATCGAAGACCTGGAATGTGGCAAAATGTACAATTTCTCTGTTGAAGCCTCAAATGGCATTTGCAACAGCTCATTTAGTGCACCTCTGCAAGCTGGAGCAGGTAAATGTCAGAGTTCAAAAGTGAATTATATCAGTAGCAAAAATATAAAAATATAGTAGATATGATAAATGTGTTGTTTCCTTACATATGTTACAATAATGAATTCAAGAAGCACTCAATTGGTTAATAATCTGCAATGTAGTATAGCAAGTCTAATAAATAGATACAGCACAACAAAATCTAATTATCCCACCAAAAAGGCTGGCAAGGATGATCTTTTACCCTTTCAAATTGTCACCTAAACAAAGAGAATCTACCTCCTTCTTCCTCAGCTCCATGTGCTCCAACTGGTCTTAAAGTACGGATACAGAAGAGTGACCAAACTCACTGGGCTTTGACATCATGGGACAGTGTCAACTGTTCCAACGTCAAGTACCTGGTCGAGGTGACCGGTCAAATCCAAAACAACCCACAGGCCCTGATGGAGTTCTCTTCTTATTGGTGGTCCAGGGAGTATTTTGAGTTCCCAATGCCTTGCAGCACAGCTTATAACATCACTGTACGCGCCAAAAACTCAGCTGGGGTCAGCGAACCTTCCAGCGTCCTTACTGGAGTCACAGGTAATTATATGTTTTCATTGGATTATGTAGCTCATAGATCACATTTTTTGTGATCTGTATATATTGATGTTTTACATCTAACATATATCTATATATTTTAATGTGTTTAGCCAGAATATGTCTTGTATCTTCACCTCATATAGCATAGGTTTAGATACAATAAGAAACTCCAATCTGTCTGTTTACACCATTTTTACTGTTTCTTTCCCAGTGCCCTGTACTCCACAGGATGTGAAATACTCTGGTAACAGACAGTCTGCTGTGCTATCCTGGGAGGCCTCATTGTTTGCCACAAGGTACACTGTCTACAATGTGTCGGGTACAGACCGTGTCGAGTTGTGCAACACCACAGGGCTCTTCTGTGCACTGACCAACTTTGATCCTCACACCACTGAAGTGACGGCCAGCAATGCCGTGGGAGAGAGCAACCCTAACAGCAACATAACAGGTCAGATGCAGGGCGAGAGAATCACCAACAATATGGGGTGAATTTTTCCTGTTTGGTTCAGTTCATTTGGGCTTGTGTGAAAGTACCCTATGTTTCAATCAGATCCAACATACTTCAGTTGTAAGTTAGGATAACACTGCAACACTGAAATCTTTAATGAATATTCTTATCTTTCTCAGGTCCAGGAGGAACTCGGAGAAGAAGAGATTTACGGGCTACTCAGGTTTTTGCCAATTTAGACAGAGGTAAGTATAACGGTTAGGGCTGCAATGATTGGTCAATCATCACAAAATTGATGACCAGTTTTTTTTTAACAAGTGATCAACATTTTAACCTGCTGAAATTTTATAAAATCATCACTGCATTATTCTGTAATGAAAAAAAGAGTTTTGTTGCTTCCCTAGTTTTGTTATCAGAGAACCCAGAGACCGTGTTGTACATAGTGTTCAAACATGAGTATAACCTCATCAAAGCTCTTTTATTACAAAATATCTTCTAATTCCTATCCCATCTCTCTGTCTCTCAGATCTTGAGATACCAGAGGTAGTGACGGTAACAGTTGGTGGGGTTTCCTTGTATGTGAAGTGGACGACAGTGAAGGACGCAAATGAGTACACACTCGTCATTGAGGAGGAGCAGAGTGAGCAGCAGGCCAGCCAGCCACCTCGAGTAAGAACCGTGGAAGGTGATTTTTACATAGAGACTGACCTCAGGCCCTGGACCACCTACTGCGTCAGGCTTGCAGCCAAAAATACCATCAGCCAAAGCAACTACTCCAGGCCAAAGTGCAGAACCACTGATGGCTCCTAATGAAATACCACTTAAATAGACACTGGACTAAGCAGAAACACCATCATATGTTTATCATTTCCACTCACTAGCATCCATAACAAACTTGTTATTGATTCAGTCCTTAAACCTTTAGAGGGAAAACTGTAAAAAAAAGAAAGTAAGTTCAACTACAAAGCTTTAAGAAAACCTTTCTTTTTAGTTTACATGTCACAAATAAATTATGATCAAACAAGAGGAGAACTTTAGATTGGAATACTTATAAATCTTTTTTTAGCAATAGATTATATACATTCTCATAACTGTGGCTGGTATCATAGCAGTATGTGGCATTATAGCTGTCTAACAAAGTGTTGCTTAAATTATATTTATCATAAATGGTTCTATTTTTGAGGTAGGCTATTAGATTATCTGGTTGATTATTAAAGTGAAACTAGTATAAACTAATAAACTGATAATTTATCAAGCAATATTTTTTAAAACCATGCAGTATATTTTCTTTTTGATGTACTATATGACTTCTCATTTTGTGAACACTTTGACAGATTTTTTTTAACAGTCCCAGAAAATCTGTGAAACATTAAAAGGCCCCTCTATAAATGTCAGTGTGGACAATTTTGTTTCCTTACATACTTAAGTGTGTGCGTCTATTTGTGTAGTGTTGAACTGATAACTGAAGGAATTGTGGTATGTTAACTATTAATTCTGTAATTTTGGCAATGCACATTTAGAAGGAGAATAACATTGTGAGTTTCAATACCAGAAGTCCATCAAAATGAAATATGCCACACAGAAAGTTGGTCCAATTTTTAAGGATATGAAAACTTTACATTTGATAATTAGGCAGACCCATTAAACAGACAGGATCATGAAGACTGAACAGGAAACCTGCACTACAAACGACAGCAGCCAGTGTTTGGTAACAATGAAGCCCCTGTGAAACATAACTAATTATTCTGAGTCTTCCTTTTGCTTTAAATTTATCTATCATTTCTGGGTATTGTTTTTTCTTGAGTAATAAAATGACAGATTATATGAAATTACACAGAGTTTACTGTATGTAAATATTCAGACAACTGTGAATCCAAAGCAATTAAATGGGATTCAGCCATCGTTTGTTAAATTGTTGACATGTCTTTTGTGGAAGAAAAAAAAGGCAGAAAGAAAATAAAGGAGATTTCAACAGTCTACACAATTTGACTTCAATAGTTGTAGCTGTATCATTCACCATACTGTATTGTATAATTAAAATTATATATATATATAAAAATATGATTATATATATAATTAAAAACACTAAAATATATAAACACTAAATGATGAATACACCACAAAATACTGAATCTTTTGTATTTTGTTTTGCAATTACCAGTATTATGTTTTAACTGTCTTCATTGTTTAGTATTTGAATATTTATCATTTTTCTGTGTCCGGATTAAAATATAAATTTGACCTTGATAACTTGGAGTCTGGAAAAAGACATCACACATATTTTGACACTTATCAGTTTTATTAATTTGTACATAATCATGCCATTTGTCCTCAACAGCTTAGACACAACACATCATCACATCTGGCAAGCAGCAAGATTAAACTGTAAGAATATCTATTCAATGGTTTCTAAACAAAAGCTGTTAAATCATCATCATCTACATGGGGAAATTGTTTTATTAAATATAGTTTATATTCTCAATATGTGTCTTTTTGCTGTATTTATTAGCTTAATATATTTAACATATGTCACAGCACTTTGGATTCACTGGGTTTTTTAAAAGGTATTCTGAACTGATGTGTATAGTTAACAAAACAAACGTACTTCACCTCTAATTAAATTGAATTAATCTTAATGAAATAAGTTAGTCTAAGTACAGTATATGGCTATTTTTCTACATGATCTTGACCTCACAGGAACCTGGCTGTAGTATTTGAAGGCTGACAATGAGTTTAATAGCTTTTCTAAACCAGGGGTAGAAAAAGGCATAGATCAGAGGATTGAAAGTGGAGTTACAGTAAAATAGCCAAATTTGAGAAGATGAACCATTAGCTGTGATGTCCTCTCCTGCTAGAAAAGGACAGTAGTATGGACACAGACAAACTATAAACACAAGTAGGACAATGCCAAGAGTTCTAGCAGCCCTCATCTCAGATTTCTTCACAACTACAGTGAGAGTTTTTGATTTGACAGCTACAATTTGAGACCGCATGATACGTGCCTGTGACACAGCTACCACAAACACTCTCATATAGAGAACAATGATAACACTAACAGGGCAGAAAAAAGTGAGAATAAAGTCTACTGCACCTGATATGTAGCTTATGAAAATTGTACATTCTTTGGGGCAGGGGTTAAACATATCTTGGTACAATTGATCTTTTAGTATTATGAAGCTGTAAATAACAGAACAGATCCAACACAAAGACACACAGATTTTAGCTCTGTTTGTTGTTATCATAGAAGAATAGTGCAGAGGAGCACAAATAGCCACATAACGGTCCACTGATATGAGCACCATACTTCCAACAGAGGTAGAGGTGAGAGTAAGGTTCCACAAAAACAAAAGAGCACATGTGATTTTACCCATAAACCTGCAGGACTGCATGTTGATGATTTCAGTTGGCATCAGTGCAACACCCACAAACCAGTCAGACACAGCCAGGGAGAGGAGGAAGACATTGGTGGTGGTGTGAAGCTGCCTGAAGTGGGAGATTATGATGAGCCCCATTAGTGGTAGTTCTTTGGTATGCCTCACATTCAGTCCCTGACACAGTGCAGATGAGGTTAAATCACAGCAAATATTACGAGAATACCGAATATTTTACTTTTATAAACGCAATAATATGATAACCAAACTCTACATGCAAAATAAATCTCTACTCCTTCAGTTTAGCAGAATTTGACATTATCGTGACTACTACTATTGTGACACCTTCAAACAGAGAAGCAAAATTAAAATGAAATGTTTTTAATTCATAGGTTGAGTACTTAGATCTTTATCTAGTTTGGCTTTTTAAAAATACATTTAAAAAGCTTTTTTTCAGGGTGGACTAAGAGCCAAAGTTGGTTTTATAGCATAGGATTTACAAAAACAATTTTATGAACACTGATTAGAATGTTTCCCTTAATTAAACCACCCAACAACTCTACCTGTTATTAAACACTACCAGCTGTAATAATTCAAGAAAAGCATCTGTGCCTGAAATGAGAGATGGAGATGACAACCAGTAGGTTGAGCGTCACAGTGAGCAAAACGATGCAGTACAACAGTGTTTTGATGAGTGTGGCTTTGGGAGAAACCAGAGTTGACATGCAGGAGGTGTTGAGAGGCGGAGTGCAGAGCTCAACTTGTTCCAGTGTCTCTACCATCATCAGAGGATGTGATGAGGGAGCTGCTGAGATCTAGCAGCCCTCTGATTCACTTCTTCATGCCATAAGTTATTTAACTCTCATGTTCTGCACCCCCCTCCCCAAACCGAACTCCTCCTACTCACCAAATATTGCTCTCTTTCCCATTCCCTCTCTTTTTCAATAAGTTAACTTCCTACTAGGGCTGCAACTAACACATATTTTAATAATCGATTGATCGGTCGATTATCTTTCGATTAATCAATGAATCGGATTTTAAAAAATAATAAAAATAATTTCCACCCGTTTAAAAAAAAGAAAAAGAACATTATTTAAATTGACAGCAAAAAAGTTTTAATATTAAATAATAAATAATAATTAAAAAAACAAATGTTTATGTCAAATAGCTATAATAACTGAAACAAACAACACAAAAAGCTGGTGGAATCAGCTTGTACTGATCATAAACAAGGGGAGCATTACCTGTGGGGATCTGGTGGAGAACTGCTCTTGTGTGTCCAAAGTCCTTGTCATTGGCCGCATAAACCACTGACTATTGTCAGCACAGGTTGCAACCTCTACTGTTGGTAAGGTGTCAGATCATCCAGATGTTTTAGGGGAAGGAGGTCAGCTGCTCAATTTAAAATTTGCTTTCCGCTTGCACATCCAGCTGGATACCGACGGTTCTGCATTGGTAAAAACCAACTCCTTTAAGGTCTGAAAATCTTACATCAACCTGAAATACAGATGCCAGGTGTCATTTCTGTAGCAGCTCAATAGGAAATGGATTAGGGTTACACAGCCTTACTGGGACCTTGCCTTGCCTGGGCATTGCTTGTTGTGGGGAACATCGACTTGAAGGCAGCTGTTCTGGGGTGAAGGCCCTGAAAGAGACTGTCCCAGAGATGATGAATCAAATTCATTTCAAAGATACCACCATCTCTCGCTATAACTGCCCTACAACATGTGAACAGTCCTACCCACAACAGTAGATACTCACTAGACCTAGTGTTTACACTTGGTTTGAATCTAATTTGTATAATCTGCATTAGAGACCTTGTTCTCTGACCATATGTGTATCCTGTTTAATACGGTTTCCCAAGCTACCATAAAACCTCAAAAGCAAAAAGTTGACTGTCATGTTTTTAATAAACACACAGCTAAGTTATTGTCACCACTTTTTAACACTGACAACACCGCTAACAATTTGCCCTTTGTTACCAATACAATGACCAGTAGGGCATGTTTAATCACCTATTTATCCTAGATATGGTCAAAACCTAACTCAAATGCACTTTCAAAATTGTGCCATGAATGAACAAAGAAATTTGTAGCATTTAAAGAACGTATAGAAGATTTGAATGCAGATGGAAGTCCAATAAATTGTAGGGTCATTACTCGCTGCTCATGGAATTACCATATACCCCAAAACAGGCCAGGGAAAAAACAAGGGTGGATAAATCTCTTAAAACAGCTTCTACTTCAGAGCTCTCCCCAATGAAAACCTGCCTTTCCAGGAGGTGCTGGTTGGGTTTCTTCTTTGGCAACCTGCCCTACAATTGTCAAGGATCCTAAAAAACCCCTCTCCTGCCTGGACTGTTATCATGGGGAGTTTCTCTGTACATGACCAGACTCTGCACTCCACCCTTTTCCGGCTGAGGACCATGGACTCGGATTTGGAGGTACTGATTCTCATCCTGGCCGCTTCACACTCAGCGGCGAACAGATCCAGCGAGAGTTGGAGGTCACGGTCTGATGAAGCCAACGGGACCACATCATCCGCAAAAAGCAGTGACCCAATCCTTAGGTCACCAAACCGGACCCCCTAAACGCACTGGCTGCGCCTAGAAATCCCGTCCATAAAGATTATGAACAGGATCAGTGACAAAGGGCAGCCCTGGCGGAGTCCAACCCTCACTGGAAACAAGTTCGACATACTGCCGGCAATGCGGACCAAGCTCTGACACCGGTTGTACAGGAAACGGAAGGCTCGTACCAGGGGGTTTGATACCCCGTACTCCCGGAGAACCCCCCACAGGACTCCCCGAGGGACACGGTCGAATGCCTTCTCCAAGTCCACAAAACACATGTGGACTGGTTGGGCAAACTCCCATGCACCCTCAAGGACCCTGAAGAGGGTGTAGAGCTGGTCCACAGTTCCACAACCTGGACGAAACCACATTGCTACTCCTTAATCCGAGGTTCGACTATCCCACGGACACTCCTCTCCAGTACCCCCGATTAGACCTTACCAGGGAGGCTGTGGAGTGTGATCCCCTTATAGTTCGAACACACCCTCCGGTCCCCGGACGGTGCACTGCTTCCCTCTCCCGGGACGCCGGATGGTGGTCCAGAACCTCTTCGAAACCGTCCGGAAGTCGTTCTCCATGGCCTCACCGAACTCCTCCCATGTCTGGGTTTTTGCCTCAGCAACCACGGCAGCTGCACTCCGCTTGGCCTTTCTGTAACTGCCTGCTGCCTCCGGAGTCCTACAGGCCAAAAAGGCCCTATAGGACTCCTTCTTCTGCTTGACGGCATCCTTCACCGCCGGTGTCCACCAGCGGGTTCGGGTATTGCCGCCACGACAGGCACGACTAGCTTACGGCCACAGCACCGGTAGGCCACCTTGACAATGGAGGCACGGAACATGGCCTCCCCTAGTACATGGTCAAAGCTCTCCCGGACGTGGGAGTTGAAACTCTCTCTGACAGGAGACTCTGCCAGACGTTCCCAGCAGACCCTCACAATACGTTTGGGTCTGCCAGGTCTGACCGGCATCCTCCCCCACCATCTGCTGAAATTGTATTTATAATAAATAGTTCTATTTTTGAGGTAGGCTATTAGATTATCTGGTTGATTATTAAACTAAAAGTAAAGTAAATTTATCAAGCAATAAAACAAAAGAAAAAAAAGAAACAAAGTATATTTTCTTTTTGATGTACTGTATGAATTCTCATTTTGTGAAACACTTTAATAGTCCCAGAAACTGCAGGATAAAGACAATCTGTGAAATAGTAAAAGGCCCCTCTGTATAAATATCAGTGTGGACAATTTTATTTTTCCTTACATACTTACATAAGTGTGTTTACCTGTTTGTGTAGTGTTAAACTGATAACTGAAGGAATCGTGGTATGTTATCTTTTAATTCTGTAATTTTGACAATGCACATCTACAATGTGAAGAACATTGTGTGTTTCAATATCAGAAGTCCATCAAAATTAAGTATGCCACAGAGAAAGTTGTTACATTTTTATTGACATGACAACGTCATGTTTGTTTATTAGGCAGACCATTAACAGACAGAATCATGTAAATTGAAAGGCCATTACTCATTTCCCTTTTCTATCAGGAAACCTGCACTGCAACTTACAGCTGTGGGTGTTTGTTAACAATAAAGTTTCTGTGAAACATCATTTATTATTCTTAGTCTTTTTGTTGCTTCAAAATAATCAGTACCATTTCTGGGTATTTCTTGAGTAACAAAAGGTCATATAATACCAGAATGATTACACATAGTCTTTGTTTTGTTTTGCAATTAGTACATTTTCATTGTCTTCATTATTTAGTATTTGAATATTTATATACCTGTTCAGTGTCCTGATAAAAACATCAATTTGACCTTGATGATTTGGAGTTTAGAAAAAGGCGTCACACAGGTCTGGATACATATCAGTTTTATTCATTTATACCATTTTTCGGGAATCGTCAACAGTCTGGATACAACATATCATCACATTAACAAACTGGAAAACACAAAGTTTTATTTTAAAATAGAAAATAGTAATGTCATATTGTTTAAGTCATTTTTGTATGCCATACTTTTAAGACTTTCACTATAGGTACCTGTGTATCACATGCACAACTTGCAGCATGTTGATAACAGGCCTTAATTACACAAATCATGAGATTCATTATATCGGGCCATTCAATAGACTTTAACAAAACAATGCATTTTTAATTTTGTCTTTGGAATATTTAGGCTACCCTCATTCATTATATATACAGCAGATATTGTTCTGTTTTTAAAGTATAGTAACATTAAACTGTAAGAATACCTATTCAGGTAGTCTTTTTGCTGTTTTTACAAACAGCACTGTGGTTTTACAGTGTTCTTTGAAAATGATTCTGAACTAAAGATAAAGATTACTCTGAGTTAGCCTTAATAAATTCAATTTCTATACAGTAAATGGATATTTTTCTACATGATCTTGACCTCACAGGAACCTGGTTGGAGTATTTGAAGGCTGACAATGAGTTTAATGGCGTTTCTAAACCAGGGGTAGAAAAAGGCATAGATCAGTGGATTTAAACTAGAGTTACAAACAAATAGCCAACTTTGAGCAGATGACCCATCATCTGTCATGTCCTCTCCAGCCAGAAAAGGACCATAATATGGACACAGACAAACTATAAACACAAGTAGGACAATGCCAAGAGTTCTAGCAGCCTTCATCTCAGATTTCTTCACAACTACAGTGAGAGTTCTTGATTTGACAGCTACAATTTGAGATCGCATAACACGTGCCTGCGACACAGCCACCACAAACACTCTCATATACAGAACAATGATAACACTAACAGGGCAGAAAAAAGTGACAATAAAGTCTACTATCCCTGATATGTAGCTTATGAAAATTGTACATTCTTGGGAGCAGGGATTGAACATATCTATTTGGGACAAGTGATCTTTTAATATAATGAAGCTGTAGATAACAGAACAGATCCAACACAAAGACACACAGATTTTAGCTCTGCTTGGTGTTATCATGGAAGAATAGTGCAGAGGAACACAAATAGCCAAGTAACGGTCCACTGATATGAGCACCATACTTCCAACAGAGGAAGAGGTGAGAGTAATGCCCAACAAAAACAAGAGAGCACATGTGATTTGACCTGGAAACCTGCAGGACTGCATGTTGATGATTTCAGTTAGCATCAGTGCAACACCCACAAGCAAGTCAGACACAGCCAGGGAGAGGAGGAAGATATTGGTGGTGGTGTGAAGCTGCCTGAAATGGAAAATTATGATAAGGCTGATTAGTAGTAGTTCCTTGACATGCCTCACATTCAGTCCGTGACACAGTGCAGATGAGGTTAAATCACAGCAAATATTATGAGATTACCGAATATTTTACTTTTATAACTGCAACAATATGAAAAACCAACTCTACATGCAAAATAAATCTCTACTCCTTCAGTTTAGCAGAATTTGACATTATCATGACTACTACTATTATGACACCTTCAAACACAGAAGCCAAATGAAAATGAAATGTTTTTAATTTACAGGTTAAGTACTTAGATCTTTATCTAGTTTGGCTTTTTAAAAGGAAATTAAAAAAGCTTGTTTTAAGGGTGGACTAAGAGCCAAAGTTAGTTTTATAGCATAGGATTTACAAAAACAATTTTATGAACACTGATCAGAATGTTTCCCTTAATTAAACCACCCAACAACTCTACCTGTTGTTAAACACTACAAGCTGTAATAATTCAAGAAAAGCATCTGTGCCTGAAATGAGAGATGGAGATGACAACCAACAGGTTGAGTGTCACGGTGAGCAGAGCGATGCAGTACAACAGTGATTCCATGAGTGTGGCTTTGGGAGAAACCAGTGTTGACATGCAGGAGGTGTTGAGAGGAGGGATGCAGAGCTCAACTTGTTCCAGTGTCTCTACCATCATCAGAGAATGTGAAAAAAGAGCTGTTGAGTTCTAGCAGCCCTCTGATTCACTTCTTCATGCCATCGGTTATTTAACTCTCATGTTCTGCACCCCCCTCCCCAAGCCGAACTCCTCCTACTCACCAAATGTTGCTCTCTTTCCCATTCCCTCTCGTTTTCAATAAGTTAACTTCCTACTAGGGCTGCAACTAACACATATTTTAATAATCGATTGATCGGTCGATTATCTTTTCGATGAATCAATGAATCGGATAAAATATTAATAATAATAATTTCCACCTGTTTATTCAGAAAAAGAACATTATTTAAATTGACAGCAAAAAAGTTTTAATATTAAATAATAAATAATAATTAAAAAAACAAATGTTTATGTCAAATAGCTATAATAACTGAAACAAACAACACAAAAAGCTGGTGGAATCAGCTTGTACTGATCATAAACAAGGGGAGCATTACCTGTGGGGATCTGGTGGAGAACTGCTCTTGTGTGTCCAAAGTCCTTGTCATTGGCCGCATAAACCACTGACTATTGTCAGCACAGGTTGCAACCTCTACTGTTGGTAAGGTGTCAGATCATCCAGATGTTTTAGGGGAAGGAGGTCAGCTGCTCAATTTAAAATTTGCTTTCCGCTTGCACATCCAGCTGGATACCGACGGTTCTGCATTGGTAAAAACCAACTCCTTTAAGGTCTGAAAATCTTACATCAACCTGAAATACAGATGCCAGGTGTCATTTCTGTAGCAGCTCAATAGGAAATGGATTAGGGTTACTCAGCCTTACTGGGACCTTGCCTTGCCTGGGCATTGCTTGTTGTGGGGAACATCGACTTGAAGGCAGCTGTTCTGGGGTGAAGGCCCTGAAAGAGACTGTCCCAGAGATGATGAATCAAATTCATTTCAAAGATACCACCATCTCTCGCTATTACTGCCCTACAACATGTGAACAGTCCTACCCACAACAGTAGATACTCACTAGACCTAGTGTTTACACTTGGTTTGAATCTAATTTGTATAATCTGCATTAGAGACCTTGTTCTCTGACCATATGTGTATCCTGTTTAATACGGTTTCCCAAGCTACCATAAAACCTCAAAAGCAAAAAGTTGACTGTCATGTTTTTAATAAACACACAGCTAAGTTATTGTCACCACTTTTTAACACTGACAACACCGCTAACAATTTGCCCTTTGTTACCAATACAATGACCAGTAGGGCATGTTTAATCACCTATTTATCCTAGATATGGTCAAAACCTAACTCAAATGCACTTTCAAAATTGTGCCATGAATGAACAAAGAAATTTGTAGCATTTAAAGGACGTATAGAATATTTGAATGCAGATGGAACTCCAATGAATTGTAGGGTCATTACTCGCTGCTCACGGAATTACCATATACCCCAAAACAGGCCAGGGAAAAAACAAGGGTGGATAAATCTCTTAAAACAACTTCTGCTTCAGAGCTCTCCCCAATGAAAACCTGCCTTTCCAGGAGGTGCTGGTTGGGTTTCTTCTTTGGCAACCTGCCCTACAATTGTCAAGGATCCTAAAAAAACCCTCTCTTGCCTGGACTGTTAACATGGGGAGTTTCTCTGTACATGACCAGACTCTGCACTCCACCCTTTTCCGGCTGAGGAACATGGACTCGGATTTGGAGGTACTGATTCTCATCCTGGCCGCTTCACACTCAGCGGCGAACAGATCCAGCGAGAGTTGGAGGTCACGGTCTGATGAAGCCAACGGGACCACATCATCCGCAAAAAGCAGTGACCCAATCCTTAGGTCACCAAACCGGACCCCCTAAACGCCCTGGCTGCGCCTAGAAATCCCGTCCATAAAGATTATGAACAGGATCAGTGACAAAGGGCAGCCCTGGCGGAGTCCAACCCTCACTGGAAACAAGTTCGACATACTGCCGGCAATGCGGACCAAGCTCTGACACCGGTTGTACAGGAAACGGAAGGCTCGTACCAGGGGGTTTGATACCCCGTACTCCCGGAGAACCCCCCACAGGACTCCCCGAGGGACACGGTCGAATGCCTTCGCCAAGTCCACAAAACACATGTGGACTGGTTGGGCAAACTCCCATGCACCCTCAAGGACCCTGAAGAGGGTGTAGAGCTGGTCCACAGTTCCACGACCTGGACGAAACCACATTGCTACTCCTTAATCCGAGGTTCGACTATCCCACGGACACTCCTCTCCAGTACCCCCGATTAGACCTTACCAGAGAGGCTGTGGAGTGTGATCCCCCTATAGTTCGAACACACCCTCCGGTCCCCGGACGGTGCACTGCTTCCCTCTCCCGGGACGCCGGATGGTGGTCCAGAACCTCTTCGAAACCGTCCGGAAGTCGTTCTCCATGGCCTCACCGAACTCCTCCCATGTCTGGGTTTTTGCCTCAGCAACCACGGCAGCTGCACTCCGCTTGGCCTTTCTGTAAGTGCCTGCTGCCTCCGGAGTCCCACAGGCCAAAAAGGCCCTATAGGACTCCTTCTTCTGCTTGACGGCATCCTTCACCGCCGGTGTCCACCAGCGGGTTCGGGTATTGCCGCCACGACAGGCATGACTAGCTTACGGCCACAGCAACGGTAGGCCACCTTGACAATGGAGGCACGGAACATGGCCTCCCCTAGTACATGGTCAAAGCTCTCCCGGACGTGGGAGTTGAAACTCTCTCTAACAGGAGACTCTGCCAGACGTTCCCAGCAGACCATCACAATACGTTTGGGTCTGCCAGGTTTGACCGGCATCCTCCCCCACCATCTGCTGAAATTGTATTTATAATAAATAGTTCTATTTTTGAGGTAGGCTATTAGATTATCTGGTTGATTATTAAACTAAAAGTAAAGTAAATTTATCAAGCAATAAAACAAAAGAAAAAAAAGAAACAAAGTATATTTTCTTTTTGATGTACCGTATGAATTCTCATTTTGTGAAACACTTTAATAGTCCCAGAAACTGCAGGATAAAGACAATCTGTGAAATAGTAAAAGGCCCCTCTGTATAAATATCAGTGTGGACAGTTTTATTTTTCCTTACATACTTACATAAGTGTGTTTACCTGTTTGTGTAGTGTTAAACTGATAACTGAAGGAATCGTGGTATGTTATCTTTTAATTCTGTAATTTTGACAATGCACATCTACAATGTGAAGAACATTGTGTGTTTCAATATCAGAAGTCCATCAAAATTAAGTATGCCACAGAGAAAGTTGTTACATTTTTATTGACATGACAACGTCATGTTTGTTTATTAGGCAGACCATTAACAGACAGAATCATGTAAATTGAAAGGCCATTACTCATTTCCCTTTTCTATCAGGAAACCTGCACTGCAACTTACAGCTGTGGGTGTTTGTTAACAATAAAGTTTCTGTGAAACATCATTTATTATTCTTAGTCTATTTGTTGCTTCAAAAAATCAGTACCATTTCTGGGTATTTCTTGAGTAACAAAAGGTCATATAATACCAGAATGATTACACATAGTCTTTGTTTTGTTTTGCAATTAGTACATTTTCACTGTCTTCATTATTTAGTATTTGAATATTTATATTCCTGTCCAGTGTCCTGATAAAAACATCAATTTGACCTTGATGATTTGGAGTTTAGAAAAAGACGTCACACAGGTTTGGATACATATCAGTTTTATTCATTTATACCATTTTTCGGGAATCACATTGACAAACTGGAAAACACAAAGTTTATTTTAAAATAGAAAATAGTAGTGTCATATTGTTTAAGTCATTTTTGTATGCCATACTTTTAAGACTTTCACTATAGGTACCTGTGTATCACATGCACAACTTGCAGCATGTTGATAACAGGCCTTAATTACACAAATAATGAGATTCATTATATCGGGCCATTCAATAGACTTTAACAAAACAATGCATTTTTAATTTTGTCTTTGGAATATTTAGGCTACCCTCATTCATTATATATAGAGCAGATATTGTTCTGTTTTTTAAAGTACAGTAACATTAAACTGTAAGAATACCTATTCAGGTAGTCTTTTTGCTGTTTTTACAAACAGCACTGTGGTTTTACAGTGTTCTTTGAAAATGATTCTGAACTAAAGATAAAGATTACTCTGAGTTAGCCTTAATAAATTCAATTTCTATACAGTATATGGCTATTTTCTACATGATCTTGACCTCACAGGAACCTGGTTGCAGTATTTGAAGGCTGACAATGAGTTTAATGGCTTTTCTAAACCAGGGGTAGAAAAAGGCATAGATCAGAGGATTTAAACTAGAGTTACAAATAAATAGCCAACTTTGAGCAGATGAACCATTATCTGTGATGTCCACTACTGCTAGAGAAGGACCGTAATATGGACACAGACAAACTATAAACACAAGTAGGACAGTAACAGTAACAGGGCCCAAAAAAGTGACAATAAAGTCTACTACACCTGATATGGAGCTTATGAAAATTGTACATTTTTGGGGGCAGGGATTGAACATGTTTATTTGGGACAAGTGATCTTTTAATATTATGAAGTTATAGATAACAGAACAGATCCAACACAAAGACACACAGATTTTAGCTCTGCTTGGTGTTATCATGGAAGAATAGTGCAGAGGAGCACAAATAGCCACATAACGGTCGACTGATATGAGCACCATACTTCCAACAGAGGAAGAGGTGAGGATAAAGCCCAACAAAAACAAGAGAGCACATGTGATTTTGTCCATAAACCAGCAGGACTGCTGGGCAACTGCAGTTGGCATCACTGCAACCGCCACAAGCAAGTCAGACACAGCCAGGGAGAGGAGGAAGACATTGGTGGTGGTATGAAGCTGCCTGGAGAGGAAGATTATGAGTTTTCCAATTAGTGGTTTCCTGATGTGCCTCATATTTGTGAGAAATTGAGAATACATAATATTTTACCTTTACCGACACAATTCTACGAAAACCAAACTGTACATGCAAATTAAATCTCTATTTTTTCTGTTTAGCAGAATTGGACTATCATGACTACTGCTATTGTGACGTCTTCATACATAGAAGCCCAATGAAAATTATATTATTTAAATGTACAAGTTAATTACTGAGATCTTTAGCCTATTTAGCTTTTGAAACACATTTAAAAGGGTTCTATGCAGGGTGGACTAAGAGACAAAGTTGTTGTCATAGCATAGGATTTACAAAAACATAATTTTATGAAAACTGATGCTCATCAGTTTTCCCTAAAATCCCCAACACCAAAACCTGTTATTACACACTACCAGCTGTAATAATTCAAGAAAAGTATCTTTGCCTGAAATGAGAGATGGAGATGACAACCAACAGGTTGAGCATCACAGTCAGCAGAGTGATGCAGTACAACAGTGTTTTGATGAGTGAGGCTTTGGGAGAAACCAGCGTTGACATGCAGGAGGTGTTGAGAGGAGGGATGCAGAGCTCATCTTCCAGTGTCTCTACCATCATAGGATGTGATGAGGGAGCTGCTGAGATCTAGAAGCCCTCTGATTCACTTCTCAATGACATCAGTTATTTAACTCTTCTCTTCCTTATTTTCCTCATGCTTCCTATAACCCTCCCCCATTTACATTTCATTCGCTACCATCTATTCAAATTAAAACTAAGACAAGACCAGAATCCATTTAATATTATCCATAGGTCACCCTATGCTTGCTAACAACATGGCCATGAAAACACATCTCCTCCCTAAAGTCATGACACTTTTAGTGTCTATAGCTTGAGGCTGCAATGTTGAAACTGCTGCTTCAAATACTGCAGTGGTCTATTAAATAAGGAAAATTGATCTTCATATCATCCAAATGGTGTTGGAAGGTCACAGGGGCATTACAGTATCAGAATGGCACCTGTCTGATATCAACAACATCCGTTCATTACAAAGGAGTGGCACTATCTAGAACATCCAGCTGTAGCTTCTTCAACATAGACAGCAATGGTTGTGGCAGCAACAGTATCTACAGCGGTTTCATCAACGACAGAAGGTTGGACCAAAACATATCAGCTGCAGTTAAGACAAGACGAAGCTGTATTAAAATGATGGAAATTATGATATTGCCTATTGTTTGACATCAAAATAGGCAAACAGCTGACAACTGTGTTTTGTGAAACTCCTGTGTCGTTTTGTTCAGTGGAATGGTAACACAGAGACTGCTTTGCTATGTCATCAAACCGCTGCTGTTTTAACGTTAGTGTTGTATTTCATTTAGTCACTTATTTCTCTTTATCGACATTTTGGATATCTGGTATTTGTAATGAGTATACTCATCCTCCTCAAGTCCTGCAGGAAATGGGAGAAAGAAAGATGTATGGGCTACTGTTAAGTGTAATGTTTAAAGCTGCAATGATCAGTCAATCGCCAGAAAATTGATCAGCACCTTCTTTGACGTGTGAGCAACATTTTTACCATTTGATAAAATAATTACCGGATTAATCAATAATGAAAATAATTGTTAGTTTCAGCCCTAGTTATGTTATTACATAACCTAGAGATAGTGTCCCACATAGTGATCAAACATGAGTATACATTAATTAAAGGTCTTTTCTCACAAAATAACTTCCAACTCTCTCTGTCTGGCTCTCAGATCTGTATGTGATATGGACGACAGTGAAGGACTCAACCAAGTATACACTCCTCATTGTGGAGGAGCAGAGTGAGCAGCGGGCCAGCCAGCCACCTTGAGTAAGAACCGTGGAAGGTGATTCTTACAAAGGGACTGACCTCAGGCCTTGGACCACCTACTACTGCATCAGGCTTGCAGCCAAAAACACCATCAGTCAAAGCAAATACACCAGGCCAATGTGCAGAACCACTGGTGCCTCCTAATGAAATACCACAGATTCACTTAAATAGACACTGGACTAAGCAGTAACATGTTTATCGTCCCCAGAATTGTTATCGGTTTAATCCTTAAACCTGTAGAGGAAAAACTGTAAAAAGAAAGTAAGTAGAACTAAAGAGCTTCAAGAAAACTGTTTAGAGTATGTCTTACATCACACGGATAAATTATGATCAAACATATTAAGAACTTTGAGTTAGAACACTTTCTTAGCAATAGATTATATACATTCCCAAAACTGTGACTGGTATCATAGCAGCATGTGGCATTATAGCTGTCTAACAAAGTATTGCTGAAATTGTATTTATAATAAATAGTTCTATTTTTGAGGTAGGCTATTAGATTATCTGGTTGATTATTAAACTAAAAGTAATGTAAACAAATAAACTAATAATTATCAAGCAATAAAACAAAAGAAAAAAAGAAACAAAGTATATTTTCTTTCTTTTCTTTGACCATTTGTTAAATTGTTTATGTCTTCTTCCTACAGTATAGTATGTCGGAATGTCTTTTGTAAAAAAAAAAAAGATGAAAAAAAAGGTCCTTTAAACAGTATAGACTATTTGACTTTAATAGTGAATAGTATCATTCATCACACTGTATTGTGTAATTCAAAATTCAAAATTCATTACTTAGATGTAAAAACAATAAAATATATGAACACTAGAATTATGAACCACAAAAACACTATATTTGTATTTTGTTTTGTAATAACCAATATTTCGTTTTAACTGTCTTCATTATTTGGTATTTGAATATCTATATTGCTTTTCAGTGTCTGGATAAAAGTATGAATTTGACCTTGATCATTTAGAGACACAACACATTCATATCGCATCACGTCGAGCAAACTGGAAAAGAGAATGTATTTAAAAATTGAAAACAATAGTGTCATATTGGTAAGTCATTTCTGTCTGCCATACTTAGACTTACAGGTACCTGTACAACACATGCACAACTTCCAATATGCTGTAAAAGGCCTTAATTACTGAATTTATGAGATTCATTATATTTGGCCATTCAGTAGACTTTAACCAAATAATGAATTTCATTTTTCTTGCAATATTTAGGCCACAGCCTTATCTAAAAAATATACATCAGATATTGTTCTGTTTTTAAATTACAGCTAGATTAAACTGTATAAATACGTATTCAATGGTTTGTAAACAAAAGCTGTAAATCTCCATCATCTACACTGGGGAATTGTTTTATTAAATATAGTTTATATTCTCAATATGTGTCTTTTTGACAACAAAAAACAAAACACATTTACTTCACCTTTAATTACATTGAATTCAGCTTAACAAATTAAATCAGTTTATATGCAGTTATATATCTATTTTCTACATTATCTTGACCTCACAGGAACCTGGCTGCAGTATTTGAAGGCTGACAATGAGTTTAATGGCTTTTCTAAACCAGGGGTAGAAAAAGGCATAGATCAGAGGATTTAAACTAGAGTTACAAGAAAATAGCCAACTTTGAGCAGATGAACCATCAACTGTATTGTCCTCTCCTGCTAGAAAAGGAAGGTACAAGGGACACAGACAAGCTATAAACACAAGTAGGACAATGCCAAGAGTTCTAGCAGCCTTCATCTCAGATTTCTTCACAACTACAGTCAGAGTTCTTGATTTGATAGCTACAATTTGAGATCGCATAACACGTGCCTGTGACACAGCCACCACAAACACTCTCATATAGAGAGCTATGATAACAGTTATAGGCCCGAAAAAAGTGACAATAAAGTCTACTACCCATGATATGTAGCTTATGAAAACTGTACATTCTTGGAAGCAGGGATTAAACATATATATTTGGGACAAGTGATCTTTCAGGATTATGAAGTTATAGATAACGGAACAAATCCAACACAAAGACACACATATTTTAGCTCTGCTTGGTGTTATCATGGAAGAATAGTGCAGAGGAGCACAAATACCCACATAACGGTCCACTGATATGAGCACCATACTTCCAACAGAGGAAGAGGTGAGGATAAAGCTCAAAAACAAAAAGAGATCACATGTGATTTTGTCCAGAAACCAGCAGGACTGATGGATGACGATTTCAGTTGGCATCACTGTAAGACCCACAAGCAAGTCAGACACAGCAAGGGAGAGGAGGAAGACATTGGTGGTGGTATGAAGCTGTCTGGAGAGAAAGATTATGATTATGACAATTAGTGGTAGTTTCCTGACGTGCCTCATTTTCAGTCCATAACACAATGGTTAGATCATAGCAAATATTGTTAAAATACAGAATATTTTACATTTATATACACAATAATATGAAAACTAAAGTCTACATACAGGATTAATCTCCTCGCTTTCTGTTTTAAAAAAAAGAGGAGACTATCATGACTACTGCTATTGTGACATATGTATACAGAGAAGTCAAATGAGAATGAGATGTTTCATTTACAAGTACTGCAATCTTTCTCTAGTTTACATTTTTAAAACAAGTCCATAAAACTTGTATGCAGAGTGGAGTCAAAGTTGGTTTTATAGCATAGGGTTTGAAAAACATAATTTTATGAAAACTGATATTCAGCACTTTTCCTTAAAAGTTAAAACGCCCCTACAACTTTACCTGTTTTTACACACTACCAGCTGTAATAATTCAAGAAAAGTATCTGTGCCTGAAATGAGAGATGGAGATGACAACCAACAGGTTGAGCATCACAGTCAGCAGAGCGATGCAGTACAACAGTGTTTTGATGAGTGTGGCTTTGGGAGAAACCAGCGTTGACATGCATGAGGTGTTGAGAGGAGGAGTGCAGAGCTCAACTTGTTCCAATGTCTCTCCCATCGTCAGAGGATGTGATGAGGGAGCTGCTGAGGTCTAGAAGCCCTCTAATTCACTTCTTCATGACATCAGTTATTTAACTCTTATATTTGTCATTTTCCTCATGCTGCCTGAACCCTCCCCCTTTTTGTCATCATACACTCCCATCCCTCTCCGCACAAACTTCTCCAACTCACCAACTCTCTTCCCCATTTCATAATTTTCTCCCCCAGTCTTACACCCCATTTCAACCACTTCCTCATCCATATTTGTATAGTTACTGCTCATATTTCCAGACATTGCCAGAATGGATGTAATAATACTATGTTAAAGAAATCAGAAGCCCAAATGTCATAGACCTACGACTGTCTACCAAAGAATTAGAAACTATGAATCTAAACCACTTAATTGTTCCAAAGTTCCAAATAAATATAGCTGTTTATATTATCCATAGGTGACCCCCTCCCTGAGCTACTACCTTATCGTGGTGGAGGGGTTTGCGTGTCCCAATGACCCTAGGAGCTCAGTTGTCGGGGGCTTTATGCCCCTGGTAGGGTCACCCATGGCAAACAGGTCCTGGGGTAGGGACCAGACAAAGCGTAGCTCACAAAGACCCCAATGACTGAAAACACAAATGGAACCACGTGTCCCCTGCCTGGACGTGGGTCACTGGGCCCCCCCCCCCCCGGAGCCAGGCCTGGGGGTGGGGCTGGATGGCGAGCACCTGGTGGCCAGGCCTGCACCCATGGGGCCCGGCCGGGCACAGCCCGAAGAGGCAACGTGGGACCCCCTTCCCATAGACTCACCACCCGTAGGAGGGGCCAAAGGGGTCGGGTTCATTGTGACCTTGTTGGTCCCACCCTCGGCTGCAGAAGCTACCTCTAAGCATGTGGAACGTCACCTGTCTGGTGGGGAAGGAGCCTGAGCTGGTGCGCGAGGTTGAGAAGTTCCGGCTAGATATAGTCGGCCGCACCTCGACGCATAGCAAGGGCTCTGGAACCAGTCTTCTCGAGAGGGGTTGGACTCTCTTCCACTCTGGAGTTGCCACTGGTGAGAGGCTCCGGGCAGGAGTGGCAATACTTATTGCCCCCCGGCTTGGTGCCTGTATGCCTCCCTCCGCCTTCAGGTGGGGGGACGGATCCTGACTGTTGTTTGTGCCTATGGTCCAAACAGCAGCTCAGAGTATCCACCCTACTTGGACTCCTTGAAGGGGGTGCTGGAAAGTGCTCCCTCTGGGGATTCCTTCGTTCTGCTGGGGGACTTCAACGCTCATGTTGGCAACAACAGTGAGACCTGCAGGGGTGTTGGAAGGAACTGCCCTCCCGATCTGAAGCCGAGCGGTGTTCTGTTATTGTCCGCAGTTTGATGATTGACTTTGTAGACGTGTCGTCGGACTTGCGGCCGCATGTCTTTGACACTCGAGCGAAGAGAGGGGCGGAGCTGTCAACTGATCACCACCTGGTGGTGAGTTGGCTACGATGGTGGGGGAGGATGCTGGTCAGACCTGGCAGACCCAAACGCATTGTGAGGGTCTGCTGGGAACGTCTGGCAGAGTTTCTTGTCAGAGAGAGCTTCAACTCCCACCTCCGGGAGAGCTTTGACCATGTACGGGGGGAGGCGGGGGACATTGAGTCCGAGTGGGCCGAATGTTCCGTGCCTCCATTGTCAAGGTGGCCAACCGGTGCTGTGGCTATAAGGTAGTCGGTGCCCGTCGTGGCGGCAATACCCGAACCCGCTGGTGGACACCGGCGGTGAGGGATGCTGTCAAGCTGAAGAAGGAGTCATATAGGGCCTTTTTTGCCTGTGGGACTCCGGAGGCAGCAGGCAGTTACCGACAGGCCAAGCAGAGTGCAGCTGCGGCGGTTGATGAGGCAAAAACCCGGACATTGGAGGAGTTCGGTAAGGCCATGGAGAACGACTTCCGGACGGCTTCGAAGAGGTTCTGGACCACCACCCGGCGACCCAGGAAGGGGAAGCAGTGCACTGTCAACACTGTGTATGGTGGGGACGGTGCACTGCTGACCTCGACTCGGGACGCTGTGGATCAGTGGAAGGAATACTTCGAAGACCTCCTCAATCCCACCGACACGCCTTCCGGTAAGGAATCAGAGCCTGTGGACCCGGGTGTGGCAGGTGGCAGGGCCCTGGGGGTGGATGAGATCCGCCCGGAGTTCCTAAAGGCCCTGGATGCTGTCGGGCTATCATGATTGACATGACTCTGCAGCATTGCATGGACATCTGGGGCAGTGCCTCTGGATAGGCAGACTGGGGTGGTGGTCCCTCTTAAAAAGGGGGACCGGAGGGTGTGTTCCAACTATAGGGGGATCACACTCCTCAGCCTCCCTGGTATGGTCTATTCTGGGGTGCAGGAGAGGAGGGTCCGTCGGATAGTCGAACCTCGGATTAAGGAGGAGCAATGAGGTTTTCGTCCGGGTTGTGGAACTGTGGACCAGCTTTACACCCTGTGCGGGATCCTTGAGGGTGCATGGGAGTTTGCCCAACCAGTCCACATGTGTTTTGTGGACTTTGAGAAGGCATTCGAACGTGTCCCTCAGGGAGTCCTGTGGGGAGTTTTCCGTGAGTAAGGGGTATCAGACTCTCTGATATGGGCCGTCCGTTCCCTGTACGACTGCTGTCAGAGCTTGGTCCGCATTGCCAGTAATAAGTCAAACTTGTTTCCAGTGAGGGTTGGACTCCGCCAGGGCTGCCCTTTGTCACCGATCCTGTTCATAATCTTTATGGACAGGATTTCTAGGCACAGCCAGGGCGTTGAGGGGGTCCGGTTTGGTGACCTCAGGATTGGGTCACTGCTTTTTGCAGATGATGTGGTCCCGTTGGCTTCATCAGACCGTGACATCCAACTCTCGCTGGATTGGTTCGCTGCCGAGTGTGAAGCGGCCGGGATGAGAATCAGCACCTTGAGATCCGAGTCCATGGTCCTCAGGCGGAAAAGGGTGGGAGATCCTGCCTCAACTGGAGGAGTTCAAGTACCTCAGGGTCTTGTTCACGAGTGAGGAAAGGATGGAATGGGAGATCGACAGGCGGATCGGTGCATTAATGCGGACTCTGCACAGATCCGTCGTGGTGAATAGGGAGCTGAGTCGAAAGGCACCCTCTGTAGGGTGGCTGGGCTCTGCCTTGGAGATAGGGTGAGAATCTCGGTCATCCGGGAGGAGCTCGGAGTATACCCGCTGCTCCTCCACGTTGAGAGGAGCCAGATGAGGTGGCTCGGGCATCTAGTTAGCATGCCTCCCGGACGCCTCCCTGGTGAGGTATTATACACCGGTAGGAGACCCCAGGGAAGACCCAGACCCAGAACACGCCTGGGAACGCCTTGGGATCTCCCGGGAAGAGCTGGACGAAGTGGCTGGGGAGAGGGAAGTCTGGGCTTCCCTGTCCGGACGGACAGACGGACGGACCCCCACCCCTTACTGTTATGGTGAGTCTGCAGGTGGGGTATGGGGGTGGGCAGTCGACTCCCTTGGGCCTTTCAGTCATCCTGGCAAAGGTCTGGGTCATTACTCTCCCATTCATGCCAGATCTCTGGAGATGGAGCACTACACTATCTGTAGGTGCCTGGGCCCCCCTTAACCTGAATAACAGCTCAACTATCCAGATAGGCACGACAAGATGTTTGCATTCTGACTTTCAACAGGCGATTAACCTCTCTTTACCATCCTGGACCTGGGAGAGCACTGCCCCTAAACTCTCCATACTGGCATCTATACACCCTGATGGGAAGGTTGTAATTACTATAAACCAGTGTAGGTACTTGTAGGAGGGTTTGTTTTAGTTGGTCGTAACTCTGCTGACACTCTTGACTCCATTGGACTGGACATAATTTCTGTGACCTTTTTCCTTGAAGGAGATTATGCAAGGGAGCTGTGTTTTTGCACAGGCAGGAGTGAATAATTGGTACTAACCAGCAAAAACTAAGAAGAAGCATACCTGATACTGGTCAGTCTTTCTCAGGTTCTGTCTTTTCTGGATCTGGAGCCACCCCCTGCCTGGAAACAACATGTCCCAGCCGACACTTTTGGGCCTGTAGATTGAGGCTGTACTATTGAAATTGTTGAAAAACCTGTTCCAAATACGGCAATGGACTATCAAAAGAAGAGAAATAGATCATCACATCATCCAAATATTTTAATAGGTATACATTTTCCTAATCACCCAGGCACCTTTGGATGAGGTGCTAGAAGGTCGCAGGAGCATTGCACAAGCCAAGTGGCTTACATTCAAACTCAAAGAGGCCAAAAGGTGTAGTGAGTGCAGGGAGTGCCCTCTTTCACAGAGATCAAACTCATCCTGCCAATTCCTACTTGTCAGGTCCAGTGTGGAGTATCAAAGAGAGTCGTTCAGCCTGCTCAGAGACTGACTCCTATGTCCTTGGTAGTGGAAAGGCATCCTTGTGAGTGAAAGTACTCAGTTTGTGTCAATGCACACAGAATGTGTAACTTCCATATTTCTTTTTCACCAGGACCACCAGTCCTGGCAATGAACCACTCAATCTCATAACTATGGCTGGTATCATAGCAGCATAGGTGTCTGACAAAGTATTGCTGAAAAAATATTGATCACAAATGGCTACCCCTGGTGCATGGTACCCCAGTACAATTAGGAGTGCATGTTATTTGTACCCTGCGGGACTAATTGTCGGAGGGGAGCATCTGGATATATGCGGAAGACTCCCATATCCAACCGGGACAGCGGGATAAATATACAATGCTGTTCTCTTCTGTATATCATATAATCATTTCTGTCCGGTGAGATCTATCACTTCTCGGCGTGAAAAAATGCCTGAGACTTGAGAGGTCTGAAATGTATTTGGTATACATGGCAACCATAGACTTGTCTGTCAAGATTTGATTTCCATCATATAACAAACTGAAGGTTGTAAATTCAGATATTTTCGGGTTGTATGCATTTACTTAACAAAGTTATGAAAATGCAGCAGTTTTTTCAGCTGAAAATATTATCCATATGTAACTGCTGCAAAGATTCAAACCTGTGTCTCCTTCACTAATGATGGACACGCTACCGATTACGCCACCGCTTCGGGTCCTACATAGTGATGTGACAGCCCAATATGTTTGCTAATACGGAAGATAAATATTGGCGACAAATAATTTCTAACTGACAAACTGACGCATGTATGCATTCGCAGAGGAAAGATTATGAAAATATAATACAACTAATGAAATGTCTTTAGAACAAACATTAGAGATGTTTCTTTCTAAATACGCCCTTTTCTGCTGTCGCGGAAGATGAATATCCTCCATGTTTTCACATTGTTATACGTCTGGGGTGCAAATAACTCAGATGTGTGGCTGAGGCTATTTGTACTAGGGGTGCAAATAGACACTCCGAACATTAAAAGGCCCCTCTGTATAAACAGCAATGTGGAAAGTTTTCTTTCAAACTTCAGTGTTTGTGCCTGTTTTTGTAGTATCAAACTGATCATTTAAGGAATCGTGGCATGTTATCTATTGATTTTATAATTTTTAAAATGTACATCTACAAGGTGAAGAACATTGTGAGTTTAGATTTCAGAAGTCCATCAAAATTAAGTATGCTGCAGGGAAAGTTGTTAACTTTTTATTAACATGTCAATGTCATGTCTGATTATTAGGCAGAGCATTAAACATACAGGATCATGAAGAGTGAAAGGCCATTACTCATTTCCCTTTTTCTATCAGGAAACCTGCACTGCAACGTACAGCTGTCAGTGTTCGTTAACAATAACGTTTCTGTTAAACATCATTTAGTATTCTTCGTCTTTTCGTTACTTTAAAATTATCAGTATAATTTCTGGGGAGTCCAGAAAAAGATGTCACACAGCTTTGGAAACTTATCAATTTTATTCATTTCTACATGATCATGCTGTTTGTCAGGGATCATCAACAGTCTGGATACAACACATCATTACATTTAACAAACTAGAAATAACATACTTTAATTGCAAATTGAAAACAGTAGTGTCATATTGTTTAAGTCTTTTTTGTATACCATACTTTTATGAATTACAGTATAGGTACCTGTATAATGCATATGCACAACTTCCAGTATGTTAATAACATATGTCCAAATTACACAAATCGAGACATTCAATATATTTAGCCATTCAGCAGACTTTAACCAAATAATGCATTTTTATTTTTCTTTACAATTTTTAAGATACTGCAGAATGACATTCATTTTATATACAGCAGATATTGTTCTGTTTTTAAAATAGAGTAACATCAAACCTAGCATAGTTGTTTTTTTATGTAATTGAAAATCTTTATATGTCTTTTTGCTGTCTTTCCTAACTTAATATATTTACTGTATGTCACAATACTGTGGTTTCACTGTTAAAAAACGTATATACAGTATATGGCTATTTTCTACATTATCTTTGTCTTACAGGAACCTGGCTGCAGTATTTGAAGGCTGACTATGAGTTTAATGGCTCTTCTAAACCAGGGGTAGAAAAAGGCATAGACCAGAGGATTTAATGTGGAGTTACAAGAAAATAGCCACATTTGAGCAGATGAGCCATCAGCTGTCATGTCCTCTGCTGCTAGAAAAGGACCGTAATATGGACAGAGACAAACTATAAACACAAGTAGGACAATGCCAAGAGTTCTAGCAGCCCTCATCTCAGATTTCTTCACAACTACAGTCAGAGTTCTTGATTTGACAGCTACAATTTGAGATCGCATAACACGTGCCTGTGACACAGCCACCACAAACACTCTCATATAGAGAACAATGATAACAGTAACAGGGCCGAAAAAAGTGACAATAAAGTCTACTAGTCCTGATATGTAGCTTATGAAAACTGTACATTCTTGGGAGCAGGGATTGAACATATCTATTTGTGACAAGTGATCTTTTACCATTATGACATTGTAGATAACAGAACAGATCCAACACAAAGACACACAGATTTTAGCTCTCTTTGTTGTTATCATGGAAGAATAGTGCAGAGGAGCACAAATAGCCACATAACGGTCCACTGATATGAGCACCATACTTCCAACAGACGAAGAGACAAGGATTAAGGCCAGCAAAAACAAGAGAGCACATGTGATTTTCCCTGGAAACCAGCAGGATTGCAGGGCAATTGCAGTTGGCATCAGTGCAACACCCACAAGCAAGTCAGACACAGCCAGGGAGAGGAGGAAGATGTTGGTGGTGGTATGAAGCTGCCTGGAGAGGAAGATCATGATTGTACTGATTAGTGGCAGTTTACTGACATGCCTCATATTCAGTCCATAACACAGTGCAGATCAGCAAATACTGTGAGGATACACAACATTTAATCTATATAGACACAATTACATGAAAACCTACATACAAAAAAAATCTATAGCTACTCTTTCAGTTTAGCAGAATTGGAGATGATCATGACTACCTCTATTGTGACACCATTATGCAGAGAAGCTAAATGAGATTTTTTTTTTTTCCACTTAAGTACTGATTTCTTCATCTTGTTTAGCTTTTAAAAAACACATTCAAAAAGCTTGTTTGCAGGGTTGACTAAAAGCCAAAGTTGGTTCAATAGCAAAGGATTCTTTTTTTTAAAAACAACACGCCCCAACACCTATACCTGTTATTTCGTAATACCAGCTGTAATAATTCAAGAAAAGTATCTGTGCCTGAAATGAGAGATGGAGATGACAACCAATAGGTTGAGTGTCACAGTAAGCACAGCGATGCAGTACAACAATGTTTTGATGAATGTGGCTTTGGGCGAAACCAGTGTTGAAATGCAGGAGGTGTTGAGGGAATGGGTGCAGAGCTCAACTTGGTCCAGTCTGTCCAACATTGTCAGAGGATGTGACGAGAAAGCTGCTGAGGTCTAGCAGCCCTCTGATTCACCTCTTAATGACTTCAGTTATTTAACAATTATCTTCCCCATGCTTCCTTTAACACCCCCTCCCCTCCCCCAGCACTCCTCCAACTCATCAACTCTCTACCCCATTTCATCATTTACTCCCTAAATCCTACTTCCTCTTTAAACCACTTCCTCATCCTTATTTGTACAGTTAATGCTCAATGCATCCACCAACAGTCCTGGTAATGAACCACTCACTCTCACAACTGTGGCTGGTATCATAGCAGCATGTGGCATTATAGCTGTCTGACAAAGTATTGCTGAAATTATATTTTCATAAATAGTTCTATTTTTTGAGGTAGGTTATTAGATTATCTGGTTGATTATTAAACGAAAAGTAGTGTAAACAAATAAACTGCTAATTTATCAAGCAAATATATAAAACCATGCAGTACATTTTCCTTTGATGTATATGACCTCTCAGTTTGTGAACTGCAGAGGGTTAGGTAAGACAAGACAATGTATGAAACATTAAAAGACCCTTCTGTATAAAAAATCAGTGTTGACAATTTTATTTTTCTTACAAACTTCAGTGTGTGTGCCTGTTTGTATAGTGTTGAACTGATAATTTAAGGAATCATGGTATGTTATTTATTAATTTTCAAATTTTGACAATGCATTTCTGCAAGGTGAAGAACATTGTGAATTTCAATATCAGAAGTCCATTGAAATCACATACAGTATGACACACACAAAGTTGTTAAATGTTTATTGACATGACAATGTCATGTTTAATTATTAGGCAGACCATTAAACAGACAGGATCATGAAGAGTGAAAGACCATTACCTCCTTTCCCTTTTCTAACAAGAAACCTGCACTGCAACCTACAGCTGTGGCTGTTTGTTAACAATAAAGTTTCTCTGAAACATCTTTTAGTATTCTTAGTCTTTTTGTTGCTTTAAAATTATCAGAATCATTTCTGGGTTTTCATGAGTAATAAAAGGTCAGATTAAATGAAACATGATTACACGAAGTCTATTTTTGTTTTTGTTTTGCAATTAGTCAATATTAACTGTCTTCATGTTTAGTATTTGAATATATATATATATTACTGTTCAGTGTCCTGATAAAAACAACATTTTTACCTTAATGATTTGGAGTCCAGAAAAAGATGTCATACAGCTTTGGAAACGTATCAATTTTATTCATTTCTACATGATCATGCTGTTTGTCAGGGATCATCAAATTTAGCAAACTAGAAATAACATACTTTAATTGCAAATTGAAAAAAGGTAGCATCATATTGTTTAAGTCATTTTTGTGTACCATACTTTTAAGAATTACAGTATAGGTACCTGTATAATGCATATGCACAACTTCCAGTATGTTAATAACATATGTCCAAATTACACACATCATGACATTTATCATATTTGGCCATTCAGTACACTTACAGCCAAATAATGAATTTCTATTTGCAATAGTTAAGCTACTATATAACCTAATTCATTATATATATACAGCAGATGTTCTGTTTTTATTGTACAAAAAAAATTAACTGTACAATAACCTATTCAGGTAGTCTTTACTGTCTTTTCCAACAACACAGTGGTTTCAGTGTTTTCTTTAAAAAGTAATCTGAACTGATGCGTACAGTTAATAAAAAAATCACTCCAACTTCTGTTATACGGAATTCACCTTAACGAAATAAGTCAGTTTATATAAAGTATAGGGCTATTTTCTATATTATTTTGACCTCACATGAATCTTGCTGCAGTATTTGAAGGCTGACAATGATTTTAATGGATTTTCTAAACCAGGGGTAGAAAAATGCATAGATCAGGGGATTGAGACTGGAGTTACAATAAAATAGCCAAATTTGAGCAGATGACCCATCAGTTGTAGTGTCCTGTCCTGCTAGAGAAGGACAGTAATATGGACAGAGACAAACTATAAACAATAGTAGGACAATGCCAAGAGTTCTAGCAGCCCTCATCTCAGATTTCTTCACAACTACAGTCAGAGTTCTTGATTTGACAGCTACAATTTGAGATCGCATAACACGTGCCTGTGACACAGCCACCACAAACACTCTAATATAGAGAACTATGATAACAGTAACAGGGCCGAAAAAAGTGACAATAAAGTCTACTACACCTGGTATGTATCCTATGATAAGTGTACATTCTTGGGAGCAGGGATTGAATACGTCTATTTGGGACAAGTGATCTTTTAATATTATGACGTTATAGATAACAGAACAGATCCAACACAAAGACACACAGATTTTAGCTCTGCTTGGTGTTATCATTGAAGAATAGTGCAAAGGAGCACAAATAGCCACATAACGGTCCACTGATATGAGCACCATACTTCCAACAGAGGAAGAAGTGAGAGTAAAGGTCAACAAAAACAAGAGAGCACATGTGATTTTGTCCAGAAACCTGCAGGACTGCTGGTCAACTGCAGCTGGCATCACTGCAAGACCCACAAGCAAGTCAGACACAGCCAGGGAGAGGAGGAAGACATTGGTGGTGGTATGAAGCTGCCTGGAGAGGAAGATTATGATTGTACTGATTAGTGGCAGTTCCCTGACATGTCTCATATTCAATCCGCGACACAATGCAGATGAGGTTAAATCACAGCAAATATTGTAAGAATACAGAATATTTTACTTTTATAGACACAAGATTACAAAAAACAAAGTCTACATGAAAAAAATCTCCATACTTTGTTTGGCGGAAATGGAGATGATCATGACTACTGATATTGTTACACCTTTATACAGAGAAGCCAAATGACAATTACATGTTTTATTTAAAATTTAAGTACTGAGGTCTTTATCCTCTTTAACTTTTTAAAAACACACTTAAAACTTTTGTTTGCAGGGTGGACTAACAGCCCAAATTTAAAAAAAAAACATAATTTAATGAAAACTGATATTCAGCACACTACCAGCTGTAATAATTAAAAAAAGTATCTGTGCCTGAAATGAGAGATGGAGATGACAACCAACAGGTTGAGCGTCACAGTGAGCAAAACGATGCAGTACAACAGTGTTCTGATGAGTGTGGCTTTGGGAGAAGCCAGCGTTGACAGGCAGGAGGTGTTGAGAGGAGGAGTGCAGAGCTCAACCTGTTCCATTGTCTCTACCATCATTAGAGGATGTGACCAGACAGCTGCTGAAGTCTAGCAACCCTCTGATTCCCTTCTTAACTTTAACTAATCTTCCTTACTTTCCCCATGAACAACCCCCAACCGAACTCCTCCTACTTACTAACTGAACTGAACCTACATAGTTGACTGAAAAAAAGGAAACTTACTGACTTGACTGAACTAAACTTTCAAGGAAAAGAAAACAATTTGCATCTGAATAGGAAATAAATGTGGACATTTAAATAGTTTTAAACTGAATATGATACTACCTGGATAACAAAAGAACTGAAAAGTGGACACTTTAATTTATCTATTTATTTTGGTTAATATTTGAAAAAAAGTCATATTTCCGTTGGTCTATTATTTTGGTAAAATCCAAGTTAACATGCAAAAGGGTAAACTCTTTGTTTATTAATTCTTTGTGTTATAAATCTACTTATCCTCCATCTCATTAAAAGTAGTGGTTACAATTCCAATGTTCCCACAAGCAGAATGAATACAACAATTTATCAATATAACTTCTACAATTTTGTCCAACATATGCACAGTCCTACCCACAACAGTAGATACTTGTTACAGTACAGACAGGGAGACCCAATTGCAGTTCCAGTTCAGAGTTTTTATTCTTCAAAGTCAATCAACAAAAAACTTCAGCCAGTAGGGCAGTTCAAAAGTCCACAACAAAAATCCTCACTCGTAAGAGGAGTAATCAAAAATGCAAAAACAGAAGCTTTGCAGGGAAGAAAAACAAGCAGAATCCAACTAGGAGAACAAAGAGGTCAAACTTCTAGTTCAGGGCTCCAACAGCACTCACAGAGAGACGGACAGGACAATCTGACACAGAGCATGGAGTGAGCAGAGTTTAAGTAGGCCAATCAATTAGGCCAGCATAATCAGGGGCAGGTGGCAAACAATTAAGTAATCATGGGCAGTTCCAGCCAAAACCACATGGCCAGGCCGTACACAAAGGAACCACCAGAGGGCAGGCAAAAAGGTAAACAAAACATGACAGAAAGTGACAGATAGTGACAGTACTCCCCCAAAAGACGCCCCATGGCGTCATTAAGGTGCCGTGAGTCTCTGCCGCCTGAAGTCAGCAATGAGGGACGGGTCCAAGATGTCACGGGCCGGGATCCAGCACCTCTCATCAGGGCCGTAGCCCTCCCAGTCCACGAGGTACTGGAGACCCCGGCCCCTCCGTCGGACATCCAACAGACGGCTTACAGTGAAAGTCTCAGCGCCATCAACCAACCTGGGAGGTGGGGGGGGGCTTCGGGGAAGGGTGCATGGGGCTTGTAATGAAAGGCTTAATCTTGGACACATGGAAGGTGGGATGGATGCGGCGGAGGGAAAGGGAGCTTCAGCCGGACTGCAGAGCGGCTGATGACCTTGTCGATAGGGAAGGGGCCAATAAAGCGAGGGGATAGCTTTCGGGACTCTGTCTTGAGGGGAAGGTCTTGGGTTGACAGCCAAACTCGCTGCCCTTGGCGGTAATGGGGTGCTTGTGATCGGTGTTTGTCAGCCTGCCTCTTCATTCTGGAGGATGCACGGAGTAGAGCAGAGCGGGTGAGCCTCCATGACCGCCGGCAGCGGCGGATGAAGGCCTCTGCGGAGGGGACCCCCACCTCTCCCTCCTGGTGTGGGAAGAGTGGTGGTTGGTAGCCCATGGGGCATTCAAATGGGGATCGACCAGTGGAGGAGGAGATGTGGGAATTGATGGCGTACTCCGCCCAAGGCAACTGCTCACTCCAGGTGGTAGGGTTCTGGGAGGCCACACAGCGCAGCACTGTCTCCAATTGCTGATTGGCCCTCTTGGTCTGGCCGTTTGTCTGAGGGTGATAACCAGAGGACAAACAGTTTGCAAACTGTTACTGGCGAGCGCTGGATTTTACTGGGCAAGAAGCGATGAAGTGCCCTGCCTGTCCACAGTACAGACAGGATCCAGTGGTCATCCGCCTCTGTCTCTCTGCTGGGGTAAGACGGGTGTGGTCCACTTGCATCGGCTCTGGATCAGGAGTGCTGGTGGTCGGCAGAGTGGTAGCCATGTCCCTGGCCAATCTGGAGCGAATGGAGAAGGCTCTCCTACCCGGGCGCTGTTGCAGCCTAGAGTCAATTCTGATGGCCAGGTCAATCAACTCCACGCAGGTCGATGGGAGATCATGTGACACCAACTCGTCCTTGATTTCATCTGATAGGCCATTCAAGAAGGTGTCAAAGAGGGCTCCTGCGTTCCAGGAAGTGGATGTTGCCAGGGTTTGGAAATCAATGGCGAACTCTGAGACAGAACGGCGACCCTGGCGCATGTGTAGCAGCTCCCGTGCAGCCTCATGGCCATGTTTAGAGCGGTCGAAGACTGTTCTCATCTCGTTACGGAACTCACGGAAGTCCTCACAGACATGTGACTCTGCCTCCCATAGGGCTGTTCCCCATTCTCTTGCTCGCCCAGACAGTTGAGTGAGAACATAGGCCACTTTAGCTTGGTCAGAAGGGAAGGTGGCAGGTTGAAGTTGGAAGATGAGTGAGCACTGAGTAAGGAAGGAATGGCAGGTGCCGGGCTCACCAGAGTACCTCTCAGGCGGGGGCAGACGAGGTTCATGAGCGGCCGTAGGTGTTGAAGCAGAAACTGAGCGTGCTAGCTGCAGGGGCTGAATCTGGGCGGCCAGGTCTCGGACACTTGCAGCTACAGAGTCCAATAGAGTGGAATGTCTTCCAAACACAATTCCTTTCTGTTCCAGAGCACTCCTCAGCTGGTTCTGGTCCGCTGGGTCCATCTTGGTCAGATTGTACTGTTACAGTACAGACAGGGAGACCCAATTGCAGTTCCACTTCAGAGTTTTTATTCTTCAAAGTCAATCAACAAAAAACTTCAGCCAGTAGGGCAGTTCAAAAGTCCACAGCAAAAATCCTCACTCGTAAGAGGAGTAATCAAAAATGCAAAAACAGAAGCTTGGCAGGGCAGAAAAACAAGCAGAATCCAACAAGGAGAACAAAGAGGTCAAACTTCTAGTTCAGGGCTCCAACAGCATTCACAGAGAGACGGACAGGACAATCTGACACAGAGCATGGAGTGAACAGAGTTTAAGTAGGCCAATCAATTAGGCCAGCATAATCAGGGGCAGGTGGCAAACAATTAAGTAATCATGGGCAGCTCCAGCGAAAACCACATGGCCAGGCCGTACACAAAGGAACCACCAGAGGGCAGGCAAAAAGGTAAACAAAACATGACAGAAAGTGACAGATAGTGACAATACTCACTAGACCTAGTGTTTACACTTGGTTTGAATCTAAACTGTCTCTGCATCAGAGACCTTGTTCTCTGACCATATGTGTGTCCTGTTTAATATTGTTTCCCAAGCTACCATAAAACCCCAAAAGCAAAAGTTACACTTTCATGTTTTCAATAAACACACAGCTCAGTTATTCTCATCATTTTTTAACACTGCCAACACCACTAACAATTTGCCCTTTCTCACCAACACAATGACCAGTTGGACATCTTCAATCAGTTGTGCTTATTTATCCTAGATATGGTCAAAACTTAACTCAAAATTGTGCCATGTGAACAAAAAAATGTGTAGCATTAAAAGAACATATAGAAGATTTGAATGTAGATGGAAGTCCAGTAAATTGTAGGTTCATTACTCGCTGCTCAAGGAATTACCATATACCCCAAAACAGGCCAGGGGAAAAAACAAGGGTGGATAAATCTCTTAAAACAACTTCTACTTCAGAGCTCTCCCCAATGAAAACCTGCTTTTCCAGGAGGTGCTGATTGAGTTTCTTATTTGGCAACCTGCCATACAACTGTGAGGGATCCCAATAACCTCTCCTGCCTGGGCTGTTAACATGGGGAGTTCCTCTGTATATGACCAGACTCTGCAGTCTTTACAAAGTGGCCTTACTTGGGTATCCCACTGAAACCCACAGGCTTCATAGGAGGAGATGGATATTGTTGATGGATAATAGCCCTCCACAGGGTTGCTAAACTGCCTTAATAGGTGTATCTGGGTTGCAATCCATTGAACGGTGCTTGACATTATTCCAGCCTGCTATAACTTTAGCTCCTTAGCTCCTTTGCTAGAGTCTTCCCCATTGCCGACATCTGAGTTATAATGTTGTGTTGTAATTCAATTCTTAACTTGTGTCTGAGCTGTTGGAGCTCCGTCTGGGTTCCCACTATTGGTGTAGAGGTTGTTGAATGGGTTGATGAACGGGCTGCTGGGACTGCAACATCAGCTTCACAAGTCCGATTGTTCCCTACCTCACCATTCCGTAGCAGCTTGTTTTCGAATGCCTTTGCCCAGTCCTAGTCTAGGGCCTATGCATTTGCTTGTACAAACATTGTCCCCATTCTTAGTCAAATCTGTTGCTGGACTGGGTCATGTTGTAGGGCTACGGTGAACTGGTCTCTTAGCCTGGGCCGTGACCTATGGGACAGTGTCAACTTAGGTGATGTTGAGTACCTGATGGAGGTGATTGGTCAAATTCAGAACAACCCACAGGCCCTGATGGAGGTCTCTTCTTCTAGGCAGGCCAGGAAATATTTTTAATTTCCAATACCTTTGCAGCACAGCTTATAACATCACTGTATGCTGCTGACGCTCAGCTTGGGTCAGCAAGCCTTCTGGGACCTTTACTTGAGTCATAGATAACTTTGCATTTATATTAGATAATGTAGCCTGTACATTGCATTTTTAGTGACCTGTATATTTTCATTAAAAAAAAGAAAAAATGTTGTTTAAAACAACATTTTTCTCTTTTTGGATTTAGGTTTATACATTTAGGAGATGAAATCATGAATGTTTAATACCACATTTGAAACACTAACATCTTGCTTTGTAACATGTTGAAACAGAATGTCTTCATCTCGATCTCACAGATTTAGGTAAAGTAAGAGACTCCAGTCTGTTTGTTTACAGCATTTTTACTGTATCCTTCCCAGTGCCCTGTACTCTAGAGACTGTGAAACACTCTGGTAATAGACAGTCTTGCTATGCTTTCCTGGGAGGCCCACAGGAACTCAGAAAGAGGAGATGTTTCGGCCTACTGGAAAGTGTAGCTTTTAAAGCTGCAAAAACACATTTTATAAAATAATTACTGCATGGATTAATCAGTAATGACAATAACTATTAGTTGCAGCCCTAGCTATGTTATTACATAACCTAGAGATATATAGTGATCAAACATGAGTATACATTCATCAAAGGTCTTTTATTACAAAACAACTTCTAACTCTCTCCTGTATATCTCTCATATCTGTATGTAATATGGATGACAGTGAAGGATGCAACCGATTAAACACTTGTTGTTGAGGAGGAGCAGAAAGATTAGAGGGCCAACAAGAGTGAGAACCATGGAAGGTGATTTCATCATTGACCTCCTATCGCATCAGGCTTGCAGCCAAAAATGCAATCAGCTAAAGCAGCTACTCCAGGCCAAAGTACTGGTCTGTGAACACTTTGACAGATTTTTTTTTAACAGTCCCAGAAACTGCAGAATAAAAAAAATCTGTGAAACATTTAAAGGCCCCTCAGTATAAATATCAGTGTGGACAATTTTCTTTTCTTAATTATCTTTAATTTTGACAATGCAAATCTAGAAAGTGAAGAGCTGTGTGACTTTCAATATCTGAAGTCCATCAAAATTAAATATGCTGTGCATAAAGTTTTAAAATTTTCACGTACATGAGAACTTTGTGTTTGATGATTTGGAGTCTAGAAAAAGATGTCACACAGATTTTGACACATACCAGTTTTATTAATTTCAACATGATCATGCCATTTGTCAGAAATCGTCAACAGCTTGGATACAACATATCATCATTTAGTGAATTGTTAAAGACACGATTTAATTGTAAATAGAAGTGTCATATTGTCATTTTTCGGTGTCATACTTGTAATAATTACAGTACAGCTACTTTCAGTATGTTATGCCCTAATTACAGAAATCATGACAATGACTATATTTGGACATTCAGTAGACTTTAGTCAAATAATGCATTTTTGGTTTTCTTTACAATATGTTAGCTACTACACAACCTCCTTCATTTTATATACAACAGATATTGTTCTGTTTTTAAAGTAAAGGAACTCATCATCTTCACTGACAAACCGTTGGGTTTTATATTATGAATATCTGTCTTTTTACTGTCTTTTCCAGTCCCTCACAAAACTGTGGTTTCACTGTGTTCTTTAAAAAGTTTTCTGAACTGATGTGTATACTTTACGAAACAAAACAAATTCATCTCCCATTACACTGAATTCTCCTAATAAAGTAACTGAGTAGATAAACAGTATATGGCTATTTTCTACATTATCGTGGCCTCGCAGGATCCTACATGCATACAGTTGACAAAACAAAACAAATTTAATTTATCTTCATTTACTCTGAATTCACCTTAATAAATCAAATTTATGTACAGTATTTGTCTATTTTCTAAATTAGCTTTGTCTTACAGGAACCTGGCTGCAGTATTTGAAGACTGACAATAAGTTTAATAGCTTTTCTAAACCAGGGGTAGAAAAAGGCATAGATCAGAGGATTGAAAGTGGAGTTAAAATAAAATAACCAACTTTGAGCAGATGAACCATCATCTGTCATGTCCTCTCCTGCTAGAAAAGGACAGTAATATGGACACAGACAAACTATAAACACAAGTAGGACAATGCCAAGAGTTCTAGCAGCCCTCATCTCAGATTTCTTCACAACTACAGTGAGAGTTTTTGATTTGACAGCTACAATTTGAGACCGCATAACACGTGCCTGTGACACAGCCACCACAAACACTCTCATATAGAGAACAATGATAACAGTAACAGGGCCCAAAAAAGTGACAATAAAGTCTACTAGTCCTGATATGTAGCTTATGAAAACTGTACATTCTTGGAGGCAGGGATTAAACATATCTATTTGGGACAAGTGATCTTTTAATATAATGAAGTTGTAGATAACAGAACAGATCCAACACAAAGACACACATATTTTAGCTCTGCTTGGTGTTATCATGGAAGAATAGTGCAGAGGAACACAAATAGCCAAGTAACGGTCCACTGATATAAGCACCATACTTCCAACAGAGGAAGAGGTGAGAGTAATGCTCAACAAAAACAGGAGAGCACATGTGATTTTACCTGGAAACCTGCAGGACTGCTGGTCAACTGTAGCTGGCATCACTGCAAGACCCACAAGCAAGTCAGACACAGCCAGGGAGAGGAGGAAGATGTTGGTGGTTGTGTGAAGCTGCCTGAAGTGGGAGATTATGATGAGGGCGATTAGTGGTACTTCCTGGACATCATAATCAGTCCATGACACAGGGTATATTAGGGTTAAATCACAGCAAATATTATGAGAATACCGAATATTTGAATTTTATGAACGCAGTAATGTGAAAACCAAACTCTACATCCAAAATAAATCTCTACTCCTTCAGTTTAGCAGAATTTGACATTATCATGACTACTACTATTGTGACACTTTCAAACAGAGAAGCCAAATGAAAATGAGATTTTTTTAATTTATAGGTTGAGTACTTAGATCTTTATCTAGTTTGGCTTTTTAAAAGGAAATTTATAAAGCTTGTTTTCAGGGTGGACTAAGAGCCAAAGTTGGTTTTATAGCATAGGATTTACAAAAACAATTTTATGAACACTGATCAGAATTGTTCCCTTAATTACACTACCCAACAACTCTACCTGTTATTGAACACTACCAGCTGTAATAATTCACGAAAAGCATCTGCGCCTGAAATGAGAGATGGAGATGACAACCAGTAGGTTGAGCGTCACGGTGAGCAGAGCGATGCAGTACAACAGTGTTTTGATGAGTGAGGCTTTGGGAGAAACCAGTGTTGAAATGCAGGAGGTGTTGAGAGGAGGGATGCAGAGCTCAACTTGTTCCAATGTCTCTCCCATCGTCAGAGGATGTGATGAGGGAGCTGCTGAGGTCTAGCAGCCCTCTGATTCACTTCTTCATGACATCAGTTATTTAACTCTTATCTTCCTCATTTTCCTCATGCTGCCTGTAACCCTCCCCCTTTTTGTCGTCATACACTCCCATCCCGCTCCGCACAAACTTCTCCAACTCACCAACTCTCTTCCCCATTTCATCATTTTCTCCCCCTGTCTTACACCCCATTTCAACCACTTCCTCATCCATATTTGTATAGTTACTGCTAAAATTTTCAGACATTGCCAGAATGGATGTAATAATACTATGTTAAATAAATCAGAAGCCCAAATGTCATAGACCTATGACTGTCTACCAAAGAAATAGAAACTATGAATCCAAACCACTTTATTTGTTCCAAAGTTCCAAATAAATATTAAGTCTAGACCATAGTTCCTTCAATAAATATAGCTGTTTATATTATTCATAGGTCACCCCCACCCCATACTGTTATGGTGAGTCTGAAGGTGGGGTGTGGGGGTGGGCAGTCGACTCCCTTGGGCCTCCACTCATCCTGGCAAAGGTCTGGGTCACTACTCTCCCATTCATGCCAGATCTCTGGAGATGGAGCACTACACTATGGTGTAGTGTCTGTAGGTGCCTGGGCCTCCCTTAACCTGAATAACAGCTCAACTCCCCAGATAGGCACGACAAGATGTTTGCATTCTGACTTTCAACAGGCGATTAACCTCTCTTTACCATCCTGGACCTGGGAGAGCACTGCCCCTAAACTCACCATACTGGCATCTATACACCCTGATGGGAAGGTTGTAATTAGTATAAACCAGTGTAGGTGCTTGTAGGAGGGTTTGTTTTAGTTGGTCGTAACTCTGCTGACACTCTTGACTCCATTGGACTGGACACAATTTCTGTGACCTCTTTCCTTGAAGGAGATTATGCAAGGGAGCTGTGTTTTTGCACAGGCAGGAGTGAATAATTGGTACTAACCAGCAAAAACTAAGAAGGAGCATATCTGTTTCCCTATCACTGATACTTGCCAATCTTCCTCAGGTTCTGTCTTTTCTAGATCTGGAGCCACCCCCTGCCTGCAACCAACATGGCCCAGAAACCACATCTCCTTCCTGAAGAGACAATACTTTTGAGGCTGTAGATTGAGGCTGTACTATTGAAATTGTTGAAAATACTGCTCCAAATACGGCAGTGGACTATCAAAAGAAGAGAAATAGATCATCACATCATCCAAATATTTTAATAGGTATACATTTTCCTTATCACCCAGGCACCTTTGGATGAGGTGAAGGTTGCAGGAGCATTGCAGAAGCTAAGAGGCCAAAAGGTGTAGTGAGTGCAGGGAGTGCCCTCTTTCACAGGGATCAAACTCGACCTGCAAATACCTACTTGTCAGATCTAGTGTGGAGTATCAAAAAGACTTTCCTGATCTTTCAGAGCAAGGAGGTGGGCTGCACAATTGAAACTTTGCTCACTCCACGAACTACTGAAAGTTTTGAATTGGTTAAAAACTAATTCCTCTTTGGTATGCACACCTTGTGAAGCAACCTTAAATACAAATGACAGGCGATGTTTCTGCGTTACAAGGTCTTACTAGAACGCTGCCTTAACGCATCCACCAACAGTCCTGGCAATGAACCACTCACTCTCATAACTATGGCTGGTATCATAGCAGCATAGGTGTCTGACAAAGTATTGCTGAAATGATATTGATCACAAATGGCTATATATTTGAGGTAGATTATAAGATAATCTGATTGATTACTGAATCAAAAGTAGTTTAAACAAATGAACTTCTAATTTATCAAGCAAAATTATAAAACAATGCAGTATATTTTCTTTTTGATGTACTTTATGTGTTATCATTTTTTAACTGCCGAAACAAAAGACCTCTGTATAAACAGCAATGTTGAAAGTTTTCTTACCAACTTCAGTGTGTGTGCCTGTTTGTCTAGTGTTGAACTGATAATTTAAGGAATCATGGCATGTTATCTATTCATTTTATAATTTTGAAAAAGTACATCTACAAGGTGAAGAACATTGTGAGTTAAAATTTCAGAAGTCCATCAAAATTAAGTATGCTGCAGGGAAAGTTGTTAACTTGTTATTAACATGTCAATGTCATGTTTGATTATTAGGCAGAGCATTAAACATACAGGATCATGAAGAGTGAAAGGCCATTACTCATTTCCCTCTTGTAACAGGAAACCTGCACTGCAACCTACAGCTGTGGCTGTTTGTTAACAATAAAGTTTCTGTTAAATATCATTTAGTATTCTTGGTCTTTTTGTTGCTTTAAAATTATCATTATCATTTCTGGGTTTTCTTGAGGAATAAAAGGTCAGATTAAATGAAACATGATTACACAGAGTCTATATTTGTTTTTGTTTTGCAATTAGTCAATATTAACTGTCTTTAGTTTAGTATTTGAATATACATATATTACTGTTCAGTGTCCTGATAAAAACATCATTTTGATTTTGACCTTAATGATTAGGAGTCTAGAAAAAGATGTCATATAGCTTTGGAAATCAATTTTATTCATTTCTACATGATCATGCTGTTTGTCAGGGATCATCAACAGTCTGGATACAACACATCATTCAATTTAACAAACTAGAAATAACATACTTTAATTGCAAATTGAAAACAGTAGCATCATATTGTTTAAGTCATTTTTGTGTACCATACTTTTAAGAATTTCAGTATAAATACCTGTATGATGCATATGCACAACTTCCATAATGTTAATAACATATGTCCAAATTACACAAATCGAGACATAAGATATATTTATTCATTCAGTAGACTTTGACCAAATAATGCATTTTTATTTTTATTTACAATATTTAAGACACTACAGAACGCCATTCATTTTAAATACAGCAGATATTGTTCTGTTTTTTAAAATAGAGTAACATTAAACAGTAAGGACATCTATTAAATGTTTCTAAACATCTAAATTGCCTAGTTGTTGTTTTTTCTTATGTAATTGAAAATCCGTATATGTCTTTTTGCTGTCTTTCCTAACCTAATATATTTACTGTATGTCACAAAACTGTGGTTTCACTGTTTAAAAAAAACAAAAGTATTCTGAGCTAATGTGAACAGTTCACAAAGCAAAACAAATTTACTTCATCTTCATTTCCTCTGAATTCACCTTAATAAATTCAATTTATGTACAGTATATGGTTATTTTCTACATTATCTTTGTCTTACAGGAACCTGGTTGCAGTATTTGAAGGCTGACAATGAGTTTAATGGCTTTTCTAAACCAGGGGTAGAAAAAGGCATAGATCAAAGGATTTAAAGCGGAGTTACAATAAAATAGCCAACTTAGAGCACCTGAGCCATCAGTTGTAGTGTCCTGTCCTGCTAGAGAAGGACAGTAATATGGACAGAGACAAAGTATGAACACAAGTAGGACAATGCCAAGAGTTCTAGCAGCCCTCATCTCAGATTTCTTCACAACTACAGTCAGAGTTCTTGATTTGACAGCTACAATTTGAGACCGCATAACACGTGCCTGTGACACAGCCACCACAAACACTCTAATATAGAGAAATATGATTACAGTAACAGGGCTGAAAAAAGTGATAATAGAGTCTACTACCCCTGATATGTAGCTTAAGAAAACTGTACATTCTTGGGGGCAGGGATTAAACATATATATTTGGGACAAGTGATCTTTTAGTATTATGAAGTTATAGATAACAGAACAGATCCAACACAAAGACACACAGATTTTAGCTCTGTTTGTTGTCATCATGGAAGAGTAGTGCAGAGGAGCACAAATAGCCACATAACGGTCAACTGATATGAGCACCATACTTCCAACAGAGGTAGAGGTTAGGATAAAGCCCAACAACAAATAAAGAGCACATGTGATTTTACTCAGAAACCTGCAGGACTGCTGGTCGACTGCAGCTGGCATCACTGCAAGACCCACAAGCAAGTCAGACACAGCCAGGGAGAGGAGGAAGACATTGGTGGTGGTATGAAGCTGCCTGGAGAGAAAGATCATAATTGTACTCATTAGTGGAAGTTCCCTGACATGTCTCATATTCAATCCGCGACACAATGCAGATGAGGTAAATCACAGCAAATATTGTAAGAATACAGAATATTTTACTTTTATAGACACAAGATTACAAAAAACTCAGTCTACATGAAAAATAAACCTCCATACTTTATCTTTGGCGGAAATGGAGATTATCATGACTACAGATATTGTTACACCTTTAAACAGAGAAGCCAAATGAGAATTACATTTTTTATTTAAAATTTAAGTACTGAGGTCTTTATCCTCTTTAACCTTTTAAAAACACACTCCAAATTTTTTGCAGGGTGGACTAACAGCCAACATTTAAAAAAACTTTAATTTAATTTAATTTAATGAAAACTGATATTCAGCACTTTTCCCTAAAAGTTAAACCGCCCCATCAACTCTACCTGTTATTAAACACTACCAGCTGTAATAATTCAAGAAAAGTATCTGTGCCTGAAATGAGAGATGGAGATGAAAACCAACAGGTTGAGACTGACGGTAAGCACAGCGACAGGGTACAACAGTGTTTCCATGAGTGTGACTTTGGGAGAAACCAGTGTTGACATGCAGGAGGTGTTGAGAGGAGTGCAGAGCTCAACTTGTTCCAGTGTCTCTACCATCATCAGAGGATGTGATGAGGGAGCTGCTGAGATCTAGCAGCCCTCTGATTCACTTCTTCATGACATCAGTTATTTAACTCTTCCTCATTTTCCTCATGATTCCTGTAACCCCGCCCCCCCAACTCACCAACTCTCTTCCCCATTTCATCATTTACTATTATTGGTTATTGGTCCTGTTTTACCTCCTTATCCTTATTTGTATAGTAATTGTATATTTCTGGACATGGCCAGAATGAATGTTATAATACTATGTTAAAGAAAACAGTAGCATCAACGTCATTGTTCTGTTTAGTTCATAAGATTCAGAATATCAGTTAAAAAATATTTGATCTATGTAATTTCTTTTATTTCACTGTGTTTTATTTAAATGAGGATATTAAAACTGCACTACCACCATCTACTGGCTGATTTTGGTTTAGCGGCTGGTGTTTTATCAATGTTCAATAAAAAAACTTTATCCAGGAAGTGAGAGGAAAAGCGACAGAATAGCACACTGCCAGCTAGTGAAACCAGCCACTTCAGCAAACATCTCGTTCAAGTAGCATCGTCGGTACGTGTTTATATGTGAATATTATTGTCATCTGCTAACGTCTTAAGTGGCAAAGCATTACATTGCATGTTTATTAGTGACATGTTTCATTTGTATTTCCCTTTAGGTTACTATTTCTATTAGCCATGCTAGGGTTTGCTTTATATGGCGTGCCACGCACAGATGTTGAATTGTTTATTTTTATCATTTATGCATCTCAAGAAATGTAATTCTCATGATTCTATTATTTGTTTATTTTCTTTTTAGTTTTACACTTTACTTCATCAATAAACCTGGCAAAAAGCAATACCCAGAGTCTTGTTTGGAGTGGAGCGTTTAGCTTCCTGTCAATATATGCATTGGACACATTGAGGACAGTCATAGAGCTACTACTGTCTACCAAAGAAATAGAAACTAATGAATACCAAACCACATAACTTTAATGGAATTCCAAATAAAAATTAAAGCTGCAAGCAGCGATGAAAGGGCCCAAGCTCCCTCACCACGCCAATAATGAGTGACACTTGCCGCGACACATTTTAAAGGTCAAATGGAAACAAACAGCGCCAAAATCACAATTCTATTCAAAATGGCCGACTTCCTGTTGGAGTGAGGGTATGGGTCCAAGACACTTTTTAGTGCGTCTTGACACGATACATATATGTACCGAATTTCGTTTGTCTACGTCAATCTGGAGGGAGGGGCTCAATTTTTTAATTTTCTAGGGGGCGCTATTGAGCCATTTTGCCTCGTGAGGATATGGGTCCAAGAGACTTTTTTGTGCGTCTTTACACGATACATGGGTTCTCACATCACCACGAAGCAACCAAACCAATAATCAAAAATATTTTAATAACTTTTCATCTCCAATGTCTGAAGATGTTTCTGAGTGAATTTGAAGTCGGTCGGATGAAATCCCTAGGACAATTTCGTTAAAATACGAGGCGTTTTTTTGTGCGTCTCGACATGATACATATATATACCAAATTTCATTCATGTACGTCAATCTGTCACATTTTTATATTCGTTAGGGGGCGCTATTGAGCCATTTTGCGACGGACATTTTGGTGAACCATAAAATATCAAATTTTTCACCGGGTCTGATGTGGGCGCACATTTTTGTGAGTTTTGGGGCACGTTTAGGCTGTCAAAAAGGCGTTTGTTTTATATAATAATCTCTACGATTACAATAGGGCCTGCGCACTTTAGTGCTTGGGCCCTAATTAAGTCTAGACCATAGTCAATTTAAAACCAATGCAGGTGCTTATAGGAAGCATTGTTTTAGCTGGTCGTAACTCTGCTGACACTGTTGTCTCCACTGGACAGGACTGGATTTCTGTGACGTCTTTTCTTGAAAGAGTTTATGCAAGGGAGCAATGTTTTTGCACTAGTGGGATTGAAAGGTTTGTAGAAACCAGAAAAAAACCCATGAAAGAGTATATCTGTTTCCCTGTCACTGGTACTGGTCAGTCTCTCTCAGTTGCTGTCTTTTCTGGATCTGGAGCCACCCCCTGTCTGCAGACAACATGGCCCAGAAACCGCATCTCCTGTCTGAAGAGACGACAATTTTGGGGCTGTAGCTTGAGGCCGTACTGTTGAAATTGCTGAAAATCCTGCTCCAAATACTGCAGTGGACTATAAAAAGAAATACATCATCACACCATCCAAATATTTTAATAGGTATACATTTTCCTTATCACCCAGGCACCTTTGGATGAGGTGCTAGAAGGTCTCAGGAGCACTGCACAAGCCAAGTGGCTTACATTCAAACTCAAAGAGACCAAAAGGTGTAGTGAGTGCAGGGAGTGCCCTCTTTCACAGGGATCAAACTCGACCTGCCAATTCCTACTTGTCAGGTCCAGTGTTGAGTATCAAAGAGAGTCTTTCAGCCTGCTCAGAGACTGACTCCTATGTCCTTGGTAGTGGAAAGGCATCCTTGTGAGTGAAAGTACTCAGTTTGTGTTAATGCACACAGAATGTGTAACTTCAATCTTTCTTTTTCACCAGGACAACAGGAGTGGCCCATAGACTAGCTTTCTCCCTAAACACCCCATTGTCCAGTGCTCTGGATACAAGGATGGTGGAATCAGCTGGTACTGATCATACTCAAGGGGGGGCATTACCTGTTGGAATCTGGTGGAGAACTGTTCTTGTGTGTCTAAAGTCCTCATCATTGGCTTCAAAAAACACTGACCATTTGGGCAGTAGAGTTAGAAAATGCTGCTGTTGGTCATGTGTCAGACCTTCCTGATCATTCAGAGCAAGGAGGTGGGCTGCACAATTGAAACTTTGCTCACTCCACGCACTACTGAAGGTTTTGGATTGTTTAAAAGCCAACTCTATTTTGGTATGCACACCTTGTGTAGCAACATGAAATACAGATGCAAGGGACGTTTGTGTTTCAGTTAAACAGGAAATGGACTAATGTTGCACAGCCTGACAAGGACCCTGCCTCGACGCACCCACCAAGTCCTGGCAATGAACCATAATTGTGGCTGGTATCTTACCAGCCTGTGGCATTATAGCTGTAATTGTAATTGCTGAAATTATATTTATCATAAAAGGTTATATTTTTGACATAGGTTATTAGATTACCTGGTTGACTATTAATACAAAAGCAGTGTACGCAAATAAACTGCTAATTTATCAAGCAAAATGCGTTAAACCATGCAGTATTGTGTGTGTGTGTGTGCGTGAACTGCAAGACTTCTCATTTTTTCAACTGCAGAAAAAAAGAGTCTTTGAAACATTAAAAAGCCCCTTGGTATAAACATCATTTTGGACAATTTGGTTTTCTTAAAAACCTCATAGTATGTGTCTCTTTGTGTAGTATAAAATAACTGAAGGAATCGTGGTATGTCATCTATTAATCTTTTAATTTTGACAATGCACATCAACAAGGTAAAGAACAGTAAGAGTTTCAATATCAGAAGTCCATCAAAATTAATTATGAATCAGAATTTTACATTTTTATGGACATGACAGCTTTATGTTTGATTTTCAGGAAGACTAATCGTTAAATTGTCATACATGTCCAAATGTTTTTTGTAAAAAAAGAAAAACAACAAAGGACTTTTCAACAGTCTAGACAATTTTACTTGAATGGTTGTGGTTGTATCATTCACTGTACTGTATTGTATAATTCAACATTAAAATGTTTAACTTGGCTGTAAAAACAATAACATATCCAAACACTAGAATAATTAATACACCACAAAAATGTTTTTGAATTTTTTTTAAACTGTTTTCATTGTTTAGTATTTGAATATTTATCACTTTTCAGTGTCCAGATAAAAATATCAATTTGACCTTGATAAATTGACATCACACATATTTTGACACTTATCAGTTTTATTCATTTGTACATAATCATGCCATTTGTCCTTAACAGCTTAGACACAACACATCATCACATCTGGCAAGCAGCAAGATTAAACTGTAAGAATATCTATTCAATGGTTTCTAAACAAAAGCTGTTAAATCATCATCATCTACATGGGGAAATTGTTTTAATAAATATAGTTTATATTCTCAATATGTGTCTTTTTGCTGTATTTATTAGCTTAATATATTTAACAAATGTCACAGCACTTTGGATTCACTGGGTTTTTTAAAAGGTATTCTGAACTGATGTGTATAGTTAACAAAACAAATGTACTTCACCTCTAATTACATTTAATTCATCTTAATGAAATAAGTTAGTCTAAGTACAGTATATGGCTATTTTTCTACATGATCTTGACCTCACAGGAACCTGGCTGCAGTATTTGAAGGCTGACAATGAGTTTAATGGCTTTTCTAAACCAGGGGTAGAAAAAGGCATAGATCAGAGGATTGAAAGTGGAGTTACAAATAAATAGCCAACTTTGAGCAGATGAAGCATCATCTGTCATGTCCTCCCCTGCTAGAAAAGGACCGTAATATGGACACAGACAAACTATAAACACAAGTAGGACAATGCCAAGAGTTCTAGCAGCCTTCATCTCAGATTTTTTCACAACTACAGTCAGAGTTATTGATTTGACAGCTACAATTTGAGACCGCATAACACGTGCCTGTGACACAGCCACCACAAACACTCTCATATAGAGAACAATGATAACACTAACAGGGCAGAAAAAAGTGACAATAAAGTCTACTATGCCTGATATGTAGCTTATGAAAATTGTACATTCTTGGGAGCAGGGATTGAACATATCTATTTGGGACAAGTGATCTTTTAATATTATGAAGCTATAGATAACAGAAAAGATCCAACACAGAGACACACATATTTTAGCTCTGCTTGGTGTTATCATGGAAGAATAGTGCAGAGGAACACAAATAGCCAAGTAACGGTCCACTGATATAAGCACCATGCTTCCAACAGAGGAAGAGGTGAGAGTAAGGCTCAACAAAAACAAGAGAGCACATGTGATTTTACCCGGAAACCTGCAGGACTGCATGTTGATGATTTCAGTTGGCATCAGTGCAACACCCACAAGCAAGTCAGACACAGCCAGGGAGAGGAGGAAGATGTTGGTGGTGGTGTGAAGCTGCCTGAAGTGGGAGATTATGATGAGCCCCATTAGTGGTAGTTCTTTGGTATGCCTCACATTCAGTCCCTGACACAGTGCAGATGAGGTTAAATCACAGCAAATATTACGAGAATACCGAATATTTTACTTTTATAAACGCAATAATATGAAAACCCAACTCTACATGCAAAATAAATCTCTACTCCTTCAGTTTAGCAGAATTTGACATTATCATGACTACTACTATTGTGACACCTTCAAACAGAGAAGCAAAATGAAAATGAAATGTTTTTAATTCATAGGTTGAGTACTTAGATCTTTATCTAGTTTGGCTTTTTAAAAATACATTTAAAAAGCTTTTTTTCAGGGTGGACTAAGAGCCAAAGTTGGTTTTATAGCATAGGATTTACAAAAACAATTTTATGAACACTGATCAGAATGTTTCCCTTAATTAAACCACCCAACAACTCTACCTGTTATTAAACACTACCAGCTGTAATAATTCAAGAAAAGCATCTGTGCCTGAAATGAGAGATGGAGATGACAACCAGTAGGTTGAGCGTCACAGTGAGCAAAACGATGCAGTACAACAGTGTTTTGATGAGTGTGGCTTTGGGAGAAACCAGCGTTGACATGCAGGAGGTGTTGAGAGGCGGAGTGCAGAGCTCAACTTGTTCCAGTGTCTCTACCATCATCAGAGGATGTGATGAGGGAGCTGCTGAGATCTAGCAGCCCTCTGATTCACTTATCATGCCATCAGTTATTTAACTCTCATGTTCTGCACCCCCCTCCCCAAACCGAACTCCTCCTACTCACCAAATATTGCTCTCTTTCCCATTCCCTTTCTTTTTCAATAAGTTAACTTCCTACTAGGGCTGCAACTAACAAATATTTTAATAATCGATTGATCGGTCGATTATCTTTCGATTAATCGATGAATCCGATTTAAAAAAATAATAAAAATAATTTCCACCCGTTTATTCAGAAAAAGAACATTATTTAAATTGACAGCAAAAAGGTTTTAATGTTAAATGATAAATAATAATTAAAAAAACTAATGTTTATGTCAAATAACTATAATAACTGAAACAAACAACACAAAAAGCTGGTGGAATCAGCTTGTACTGATCATACACAAGGGGAGCATTACCTGTGGGGATCTGGTGGAGAACTGCTCTTGTGTGTCCAAAGTCCTTGTCATTGGCCGCACAAACCACTGACCATTGTCAGCAGGTTGCAACCTCTACTGTTGGTCAGGTGTCAGATCATCCAGATCTTTTAGGGAAAGCTGCTCAATTTAAAATTTGCTTACCACTTGCACATCCAGCTGGATACCGACGGTTCTGTATTGGTAAAAACCAACTCCTTTAAGGTCTGAAAATCTTACATCAACCTGAAATACAGATGCCAAGGGTCATTTCTTCTAGCAGCTCAATAGGAAATGGATTAGGGTTACACAGCCTTACTAGGACCTTGCCTTGCCTGGGCATTGCTTGTAGTAGGGAACATCGACTTGAAGGCAGCTGTTCTGGGGTGAAGGCCCTGAAAGAGATGATGAATCACATTCATTTCAAAGTTCCCACAAGCAGAATTAATACCACCATCTCTCGCTATAACTGCCCTACAACATGTGAACAGTCCTACCCACAACAGTAGATACTCACTAGACCTAGTGTTTACACTTGGTTTAAATCTGATTTGTATAATCTGCATCAGAGACCTTGTTCTCTGACCATTGTGTATCCTGTTTAATACGGTTTCCCAAGCTACCATAAAACCTCAAAAGCAAAAAGTTGAAGATTTGAATGCAGATGGAAGTCCAATAAATTGTATTACTCGCTGCTCAAGGAATTACCATATACCCCAAAACAGGCCAGGGAAAAAACAAGGGTGGATAAATCTCTTATAACAGCTTCTACTTCAGAGCTCTCCCCAATGAAAACCTGCCTTTCCAGGAGGTGCTGGTTGGGTTTCCTATATGGCAACCTGCCATACAACTGTCAAAGATCCTAAAAAAAACTTCTCCTGCCTGGACTGTTAACATGGGGAGTTCCTCTGTAGATCACCAGACTCTGCACTCCACCCTTTTATGGCTGAGGACCATGGACTCGGATTTGGAGGTGCTGTGGCACTGACCCCCATCATCATGAAGTGCTTCGAAAGACTAGTCATGACTCACATTAAGTCCATCCTCCCCCCCCACCCTGGACCCCTTTCAGTTTGCATATCGGGCCAAACGTTCCACAGAGGACGCAATCTGCTCTGCTCTTCACCCAGCCCTCACCCACCTGGAAAAAGCAGACTCATATGTGAGAATGCTGTTCATAGACTTTAGTTCAGCTTTCAACACCATAATCCCTCAACAACTCATCTGTAAACTAGACCAGCTGGGGCTCAACACCTCCCTTTGCAACTGGATTCTGGACTTCCTCAGCGAGAGGCCACAAGCAGTACGAGTCGGCAACAACACCTCGAGCAGCATCACGCTCAGCACAGGGGCCCCACAAGGCTGTGTGGTCAGTCGCCTGCTCTTCACCCTGCTGACTCACGATTGCACACCAACCCACAGCACCTATCACTTGGTGAAGTTTGCGGACGACACAACTCTGGTAAGTCTCATCACCAGGAACGACGAGACCCACTACAGGAAGGAGGTCAACCTTCTGACCACGTGGTGCAGCGACAACAACCTCCTGCTGAATGTCAGCAAAACAAAGGAGATTGTGTCTGACTTCCGGAAAGGCCACACCGAATACCCACCACTGACCATCGAAGGTGCTGCTGTGGAGCGAGTGAGCAGCACCAAATTCTTGGGGGGTGCACATCAGTGAGGACCTTTCCTGGACCACCAACTCTGCATCACTGGCGAAGAAGAAGCCCAGCGGCGCCTCTACTTCCTGCGCAAGCTCAAGAGAGCGAAAGCTCCCACACCCATCCTGAACTCATTCTACCGGGGCACCATTGAAAGCATCCTGACCAGTTGCATCACTGTGTGGGACGGTAGCTGTACTGCATACAGCAGGAAAGCACTGCAACGCATAGTGAATACAGCTGGTAAGATCATTGGTGCCCCACTCCCCTCCTTACAAGACACCCGCCTCATCCGTAAAGCTACCTCTATTGAGTGCGACACCCTCTGGAAGGAGGTATAGGAGCCTCCGTGGCCGCACCGAAAGACTCAGAAACAGTTTCATACACCAGGCTGTCAGAAATCTAAACTCTCTCCCCTCACTCCCTACAGCGATATCCTCCAGGCTGTCAGAAAGCTGAACCCCCCCCCCCACAGACTGAAATTGCTGCTATTAAATGACTGTTCTTTTTGCACTGTATCTGTTAAAAATATACATCTTACAGAACTTTTTGCTGCTATTACTGCCCTGTCTTCTCGATTCCTTTGTATGCCTTAACATGTGAAGAAATTGAAAATAAAGCCGACTTTGACTTTGATCTGTGAAATATTAAAAGGCCCCTCTGTATAAATATCAGTATGGACAATTTTATTTTTCCTTACACACTTACATAAGTCTGTGTACCTGTTTGTGTAGTGTTAAACTGATAACTGAAGGAATCGTGGTTTGTTATGTTTTAATTCTGTAATTTTTAACCATCTAGATGGTGAAGAACACTGTGAGTTTCAATATCAGAAGTCCATCAAAATTAAGTATGCCACAGAGAAAGTTGTTAAATTTTATGGGCATGACATCTTCATGTTTGATTTTCAAGCAGACCATTTGTTAAAAAATGGAAAAAAGGTCCTTTAAACAGTCTAGACTATTTGACTTTAATAGTGAATAGTATCATTCACCACCAGTGGCGTGCACAGACATTCTGGGGGGCATGTGCTCAGTGAAAAATAAGGGCACTTTGTGCGGCAGGTGGAACTGTCGGCTGCCTTATTATAGCAGTGTGAGATTTTTTTTTTTTTAAACAAAAAAACATTACAGTTACATGTTGAATGTAATTGCATATTTATTTATGTCAATATGTTAATATTGACCTTTCAATTGGACTATAGCACTGATCAGTCAATCACTGTTGTCTTAGTTCTCTGGAATATACACACATGAGGTTTTTAGCAAGTTAGGAAGCTACAATCAGTGGTGTAGTGGTCCCTGGAGAAGTGGGTATACTCTCAATTTTTGCCCTTTTTTAACGCAGCCCAGAAAAACGCCCTGTTTTAGAAACAGTGACATGTAAGACTATTTAGTTTACCCAAAAATCTGTCTGTAGTATTTGCTCATTGTAACATCATTTCTGCTGCTTGATCTCAGGGAGGAAGGATTATGAAATTACTAAACCAATACAGGCCCACAGACTAGTGAGAGACAACTATGCATTGTGAGTGAACTATTAGTCCATCCACACTGTGGATGGACTAAGGAATAAGGAATGACACCTATTCTCTCACTTGGCAAGTCAGTAGTTTCTTTTGTAAACTGTCTCTTTGAACAGCTGATTAGCAACAGATAGTGTGGGCCAGATGTGCCACTATTATAAAATTAACATGACTGGATCAGGAGCAGTTGGTAGGTATTAATGGTCACACAGGCAGCCTGCATGAATGTAAATTATAAATGAGGCAAACATGGTGTTTCACTTATTTTTTGAATATTTATTTAAATAAAATACTTCAGATCTGAATTTGACAATGCATCCTTGTTCATATTTCACCTTAGATTTAAAAACAAACACATATCATTCTCTTCCACACATCAAAATCAATCAGATAAACTCAAAAGTGCTTTCTTCTTGAATTGATGCTTTAATAGAAACTGTCATGACAGCTTTGTGACTTAAAAAAGATGCCTCGTCAATTAGGACAGCTAATTTAATGATGATGCACTAATGCTAATTTAAGGATGATGCTATAATGCTACTGACATGTTGCTCTGCATCTCACTGGCAACATGTTGTATTATTTGTGTTGCACTGTTCTCGGTGTCCAATGTTTCAGAAGTTACCCAAACTAGCAATCTACCTAAACTTACCGGTTCATTGCATATCCTAAAGGCAAATCATTTAAAGTAAACTTGTAAAAGTAAATTCGTAGGTTAGCAATATTTACCTCGGCATGGCCCGCCCTTCCCTGCCTCCGATTGGCTCATCAGTTTACTGATTAGATTGACAGCGTGTACTAGCCAATTAGAGGCAGAGTAGCGTGGGTCATGGCTTCACCATCCTAGGGAAAAATGGGCAATTTGGCTCGCAGATACTATTGAATGGTGCGCATCAGGGGGGATTTAGAAGTGGGTATACACAATGCTGACTGAAAATTATTATTATCACACGCTTTTAATCGTCGAGCATTTATAGATTATCATGTCAACATGGGCCACATACAGTACACTGTTAAAAAAAAAAAAAAAAAAAAAACTTTCAAAAGGGCACTTGCTTGGTCCAGAGGGCAACGGGCAGGTGCTATAGCACCACCTAGGGTCTATCTGTGCACGCCACTGTTCACCACACTGTATTGTATAATTAAACATTTCAAATACATTACTTATATGTAAAAACAATAAAATATATGAACACTAGAATTATGAACCACAAAAAGACTATATTTGTATTTTGTTTTGTGATAACCAATATTTCATTTTAACTGTCTTCATTATTTGGTATTTTAATATCTATATTGCTTTTCAGTGTCTGGATAAAAATATGAATTTGACCTTGATCATTTAGAGACACAACACATTCATATCGCATCACATCGAGCAAACTGGAAAAGAAAATGTATTTAAAAATTGAACACAGTAGTGTCATATTGTTAACTCATTTCTGTCTGCCATACTTAGACTTATAGGTACCTGTACAACACATGCACAACTTCCAGTATGCTGTAAAAGGCCTTAATTACTGAATTTATGAGATTCATTATATTTGGCCATTCAGTAGACTTATCCAAACCAAATAATGCATTTCATTTTTCTTGCAATATTTAGGCCACAACCTTATCTAAAAAATATACATCAGATATTGTTCTGTTTTTAAAGTACAGCTAGATTAAACTGTATAAATACGTATTCAATGGTTTGTAAACAAAAGCTGTAAATCTCCATCATCTACACTGGGGAATTGCTTTATTAAATATAGTTTATATTCTCAATATGTGTCTTTTTGACAACAAAAAACAAAACACATTTACTTCACCTTTAATTACATTGAATTCAGCTTAACAAATTAAATCAGTTTATATGCAGTTATATATCTATTTTCTACATTATCTTGACCTCACAGGAACCTGGCTGCAATATTTGAAGGCTGACAATGAGTTTAATGGCTCTTCTAAACCAGGGGTAGAAAAAGGCATAGATCAGAGGATTTAATGTTGAGTTACAAGAAAATAGCCAACTTTGAGTAGATGAGCCATCATCTGTCATGTCCTCTCCTGCTAGAAAAGGACCGTAATATGGACAAAGACAAACTATAAACACAAGTAGGACAATGCCAAGAGTTCTAGCAGCCCTCATCTCAGATGTCTTCACAACTACAGTCAGAGTTCTTGATTTGACAGCTACAATTTGAGATCGCATAACACGTGCCTGTGACACAGCCACCACAAACACTCTCATATAGAGAACAATGATAACAGTAACAGGGCCAAAAAAAGTGACAATAAAGTCTACTAGTCCTGATATGTAGCTTATGAAAACTGTACATTCTTGGGAGCAGGGATTAAATACGTCTATTTGGGACAAGTGATCTTTTAATATTATGAAGTTATAGATAACAGAACAGATCCAACACAAAGACACACAGATTTTAGCTCTGTTTGTTGATATCATGGAAGAATAGTGCAGAGGAGCACAAATAGCCACATAACGGTCCACTGATATGAGCACCATACTTCCAACAGAGGAAGAGGTGAGAGTAAAGGTCAACAACAAAAAGAGAGCACATGTGATTTTGTCCAGAAACCAGCAGGACTGCTTGTCGACTGCAGCTGGCATCACTGCAAGACCCACAAGCAAGTCAGATACAGCCAGGGAGAGGAGGAAGACATTGGTGGTGGTATGAAGCTGCCTGGAGAGGAAGATTATGATTTTACTGATTAGTGGCAGTTCCCTGACATGTCTCATATTCAATCCGCGACACAATGCAGATGAAGTTAAATCACAGCAAATATTGTAAGAATACAAAATATTTTACTTTTATAGATACAACATTACAAAAACAAAGTCTACATGAAAAATAAACCTACATACTTTATGTTTGGCGGAAATGGAGATTATCATGACTACTGATATTGTGAAGCCAAATGAGAAGTCCTGAGATCTTTATGCTGTTTAGCTTTTAAAAACACACTCATAACGCTTCTTTGCAGGGTGGACTAACAGCCAACATTTTAAAAAACATAATTTAATGAAAACTGATATTCAGCACTTTTCCCTAAAAGTTAAACCGCCCCATCAACTCTACCTGTTATTAAACACTACCAGCTGTAATAATTCAAGAAAAGTATCTGTGCCTGAAATGAGAGATGGAGATGACAACCAACAGGTTGAGAATGACGGTAAGCACAGCGACAGGGTACAACAGTGTTTCCATGAGTGTGACTTTGGGAGAAACCAGTGTGGACATGCAGGAGGTGTTGAGAGGAGTGCAGAGCTCAACTTGTTCCAGTGTCTCTACCATCGTCAGAGGATGTGATGAGGGAGCTGCTGAGATCTAGCAGCCCTCTGATTCACTTCTTCATGACATCAGTTATTTAACTCTTCCTCATTTTCCTCATGATTCTTGTAACCCCGCCCCCCCAACTCACCAACTCTCTTTCCCATTTCATCATTTACTATTATTGGTTATTGGTCCTGTTTTACCTCCTTATCCTTATTTGTATAGTAATTGTATATTTCTGGACATGGCCAGAATGAATGTTCTATTACTATGTTAAAGAAAACAGTAGCATCAACGTCATTGTTCTGTTTAGTTCATAAGATTCAGAATATCAGTTAAAAAATATTTGATCTATGTAATTTCATTTATTTCACTGTGTTTTATTTAAATGAGGATATTAAAAACTGCGCTACCACCATCTACTGGCTGATTTTGGTTTAGCGGCTGGTGTTTTATCAATGTTCAATAAAAAACTTTATCCAGGAAGTGAGAGGAAAAGCGACAGAATAGCACACTGCCAGCTAGTGAAACCAGCCACTTCAGCAAACATCTCGTTCGAGTAGCATCGTCGGTACGTGTTTATATGTGAATATTATTGTCATCCGCTAACGTCTTAAGTGGCAAAGCATTACATTGCATGTTTATTAGTGACATGTTTCATTTGTATTTCCCTTTAGGTTACTATTTCTATTAGCCATGCTAGGGTTTGCTTTATATGGCGTGCCACGCACAGATGTTGAATTGTTTATTTTATCATTTATGCATCTCAAGAAATGTAATTCTCATGATTCTATTATTTGTTTATTTTCTTTTTAGTTTTACACTTTACTTCATCAATAAACCTGGCAAAAAGCAGTACCCAGAGTCTTGTTTGGACTGGAGCGTTTAGCTTCCTGTCAATATATGCATTGGACGCATTGAGGACAGTCATAGAGCTACTACTGTCTACCAAAGAAATAGAAACTAATGAATACCAAACCACATAACTTCAATGGAATTCCAAATAAAAATTAAAGCTGCAAGCAGCGATGACCGGGCCCAAGCTCCCTCGCCACGCCACTAATGAGCGAGACTTGCCGCGACGCATCTTAGAGGTCAAATGGAAACAAACAGCGCCAAAGTCACAATTCTATTCAAAATGGCCGACTTCCTGTTGGCGTGAGGGTATGGGTCCAAGACACTTTTTAGTGCATCTTGACACGATACATATATGTACCGAATTTCATTTGTCTACGTCAATCTGGAGGGAGGGGCTCAATTTTTATTTTTTATTTTCTAGGGGGCGCTATTGAGCCATTTTGCCTCGTGAGGATATGGGTCCGAGAGACTTTTTTGTACGTCTTTACACGATACATGGGTTCTCACATCACCACGAAGCAACCAAACCAAAAATATTTTAATAACTTTTCATCTCCAATGTCTGAAGATGTTTCTGAGTGAATTTGAAGTCGGTCGGATGAAATCCCTAGGACAATTTCGTTAAAATAAAATCGCACATATTTTTAAAAATGGCCGACTTCCTGTTGGAGTGACGTCATGGGCCCCATAGACTTTTTTGTGCGTCTCGACATGATACATATACATAACAAATTTCATTCATGTACGTCAATCTGTCACATTTTTATATTCGTTAGGGGGGCGCTATTGAGCCATTTTGCGACGGACATTTTGGTGAACCATAAAATATCAAATTTTTCGCCGGGTCTGATGTGCGCGCACATTTTTGTGAGTTTTGGGGCACGTTTAGGCTGTCAAAAAGGCGTTTGTTTTATATAATAATCTCTACGATTACAATAGGGCCTGCGCACTTTAGTGCTTGGGCCCTAATTAAGTCTAGACCATAGTCAATTTAAAACCAATGCAGGTGCTTATAGGAAGCATTGTTTTAGCTGGTCGTAACTCTGCTGACACTGTTGTCTCCACTGGACAGGACTGGATTTCTGTGACGTCTTTTCTTGAAAGAGCTTATGCAAGGGAGCAATGTTTTTGCACTAGTGGGATTGAAAGGTTTGTAGAAACCAGAAAAAAAAAAACATGAAAGAGTATATCTGTTTCCCTGTCACTGGTACTGGTCAGTCTCTCTCAGTTGCTGTCTTTTCTGGATCTGGAGCCACCCCCTGTCTGCAGACAACATGGCCCAGAAACCGCATCTCCTGTCTTAAGAGAAGACACTTTTGGGGCTGTAGATTGAGGCTGTACTATTGAAATTGTTGAAAATACTGCTCCAAATACGGCAGTGGACTATCAAAAGAAGAGAAATAGATCATCACATCATCCAAATATTTTAATAGGTATACATTTTCCTTATCACCCAGGCACCTTTGGATGAGGTGCTAGAAGGTCTCAGGAGCATTGCACAAGCCAAGTGGCTTACATTCAAACTCAAAGAGACCAAAAGGTGTAGTGAGTGCAGGGAGTGCCCTCTTTCACAGGGATCAAACTCGACCTGCCAATTCCTACTTGACAGGTCCAGTGTTGAGTATCAAAGAGAGTCTTTCAGCCTTCTCAGAGACTGACTCCTATGTCCTTGGTAGTGGAAAGGCATCCTTGTGAGTTAAAGTACTCAGTTTGTGTTAATGCACACAGAATGTGTAACTTCAATCTTTCTTTTTCACCAGGACAACAGGAGTGGCCCATAGACTAGCTTTCTCCCTAAACACCCCACTGTCCAGTGTCCCTTGCCGGAGGGTCTGAAGCTCTGGATACAAGGATGGTGGAATCAACTGGTACTGATCATGCTCAAGGGGGGCATTACCAGTAGGAATCTGGTGAAGAACTGTTCTTGTTATCAGGTACAGATCGGGACACAAACGAGGAACCGGAGGGCTCAGGCTGAATCAGAGTCGTTTATTACAGGCAGGGGTGAAAAACAGGCAGGCAGTAGAATAGGCGAAGGTACAGGTAATCGGCTGGCTATAATCTAGGTCACGGATCAAAAGCTGGTCATACACAGGGAGATACTCAAGGAAATAATACGCTGGAACTCTGACTCTAAGGACAAGACGATCTGGCACAGAGGGGAGGGGAGACACGGCTTAAATACACAAGGAGGGGGAAGACAACTAGACACAGGTGAAACACATTAGGGAGGGGAAAGCAATCACACAGGCGGGAAACTTGACAGGAAGACAGGGGTAAGACAAGGACTTCAAAATAAAACAGGAAGTGGCACAACAAGAACAGAAAATCAACTAAAACCCTAACAGGCCCTAACGGGCCCTGACAGTACCCCCCCCCCCCCCTAGGGCCGACACCCGGCGGCCCAGGACCTTGGGAACGGTGAAAGTCCCTAATGAGGTGGGGGTCCACGATATGGCGAGAGGGCACCCAGGATCTTTCCTCCGGGCCGTATCCCTCCCAGTCCACAAGATACTGCAGGCCCCGGCCCCGCCGCCTGACCGCCAGCAGCTTCTTCACGGTGTACACCGGGCCCCCACCAACGAGCCGGGGGGGAGGAGGGGGTCTGGTGGCTGGGACAAGTGGGCTCTCCTTGAAAGGCTTAATGCAGCTGACATGGAAAGTGGAGTGGATCTTGGAGGACCTGGGAAGCTGCAGTCTGACAGCAGAACGGTTAATGATCTTTGAGATGGGGAACGGTCCAATAAATCTTGGAGACAACTTACGGCACTGGACTCGGAGAGGGAGACCACGGGAGGATAGCCACACCTTCTGACCAGGAGCGTAGTCTGGAGCAGGGCGGCGGCGGCGGTCGGCAGACTTCTTGTAGGACTGGGAGGTTTTCAGGAGAGCTTCCCTTGCACGGGCCCACATGCCTCGGCACCGACGGACTAGGGCAACAGCGGATGGCACCGAAACATCTCTCTCCAGAGCTCTGAAGAGAGGAGGTTGATAACCGAAAACCACTTGGAAGGGGGTTAAGCCGGAGGATGAAGAGGACAGGGTGTTGTGTGCAAACTCAACCCAAGGTAGGGACTTGGACCAATTGCAGGGATTCTGGGAGGTGAGACAGCGCAAACCAGCCTCCAATTGTTGGTTTACCCTCTCCGTCTGGCCGTTGCTCTGGGGGTGATAACCAGAAGTCAGATTAGCTTTAGCCCCAATTAGCTCACAGAAAGCCCTCCAGAATTGTGCTATGAATTGGGGCCCCCGGTCGGACAGGATGGTTTGTGGGAACCCAAAATCTTTGAATACCCTCCTTAACAAAACCTCAGCAGTTTCTTTGGCGGATGGGAGTTTGGGGAGAGGAATGAATTTCACCATTTTGGGAAACCTGTCAACAGTGGTGAGGACAACAGTATGACCCTGGGAGTCTGGCAAACCTGTGACAAAGTCTATGGAGATGTCCGACCAGGGGCGATGAGGTATGGGCAGAGGATGAAGGAGACCAGCAGGGGGAGCATTAGATGACTTCTGTTGGGAACACACAGCGCAAGCAGAGACAAATTCACAGACATCCTTCTTTATCTCTGGCCACCAAAACCTTTCGGCCAGGCGAAACAATGTACGTTTAACCCAAGGATGGCATGATAAGGGGGATGAGTGTCCCCACCGAATAACTTCACTCCGGAGATTTGGTGGTACAAAAAGCCGGTTTGGCGGAGGAGGAGCCGGAGCAGGGTTGCGGCGGTTGGCTTCGATGACCTTAGTTTCCACATTCCATGTGAAGGCTCCCAGAACCCGTTCTGGGGGCACAATGGGGGTCTCTTTTCCCTCTGCATCATCATGGGAGAAGATTCTGGAGAGGGAGTCAGGCTTCTTGTTTTTAGAACCGGGTCTGTAAGACAAGACAAAATTGAAGCGGGAGAAGAACATTGCCCACCTGGCCTGACGTGGATTTAGCCTCTTGGCAGACTTGATGTACTGCAGGTTCTTGTGGTCGGTCCAGATCAGGATCGGGAGGGCCGCCCCCTCCAGCCAGTGTCTCCATTCTTCCAGCGCCACTTTAACCGCCAGCAGCTCCCGGTCCCCCACAGCATAATTTCTTTCTGCAGGGGACAGTTTTCTAGAGAGGTAAGCATATGGATGAATCTTTCCATCCTTACCCAACCTCTGGGACAGGACAGCACCAACCCCCATATCCGAGGCGTCCACCTCAACAATGAATTGTTCGGCGGGGTCGGGCAAGGTGAGGACCGGGGCTGCTGCGAAGGATTTCTTCAGGCGCTGGAAGGCCTCCTCTGCAGGCGGAGACCACTGAAAGACAGACTTGGAAGAGGTTAGAGCATGGAGGGGGGCGGCTACAGAGCTGAACCCCTTAATGAACTTCCTATAGAAGTTGGCGAACCCCAGGAAGCGTTGCAACTCTTTACGACCTGTGGGGGAAGGCCAATTAAGTACATCCTGTACCTTTGAAGGATCCATCTTGACCTGACCGCTGGAGATGATGTAACCTAAGAAGGTCACCTGGCTCTTGTGAAATTCACACTTTTCAGCCTTCACATATAGTCCATTTTCCAACAGACGAGTCAGAACCTTTCTGACCGTGGCTACATGTTCGTTCATATTTCGAGAATGTATCAAAATATCATCTATGTACACGAAAACATCTTTGTTAAGGAATTCTCGGAGGGCTTCGTTGATCAGAGACTGGAAAACTGCAGGGGCATTGGTGAGACCGAAAGGCATGACTAAATATTCATAATGGCCAACGGGGGTGTTGAAGGCTGTTTTCCACTCATCCCCCTCTCGAATCCGGACCAGGTGATAGGCATTGCGAAGGTCTAGTTTGGTATAAACCTGGGAACCCTGAAGAAGATCAAAGGCGGAGGCAATGAGTGGAAGTGGGTACCTGTTCTTTATTGTAATATCATTAAGGTGGGTGTAATCAATACAAGGTCTGAGTGTCTTGTCTTTTTTCTCGACAAAGAAAAACCCTGCGCCTGTAGGCGATGAGGAAGGACGAATCGAGCCTGCTTGCAGGGAGGCCGTGATGTATTCCTCCATGGCAGTCAGACGACCTTTAGGGATAGAGCACCAGGTAGGAGATCAATGGCGCAGTCACCTTCCCTGTGGGGAGGAAGAGATAGAGCCTTAGACTTACTGAAGACTTCTCTTATATCATGGTAGCACTCAGGCACCAGGCTAACATCAGGGGCGAAGTCAGAGAGGGACAGTTCAGGTGACGGGGAGCTTTGGGTGAGACTGGGGAAACAGTTTTCCTTACAGTCGGGTCCCCAACCCAACACATTACCAGATGCCCAATCCATGTGGGGATTGTGACTAACCAGCCAAGGGTAGCCGAGAATGAGGGGGAGAGTGACTGAGCGGAACAGGTGGAAGGTGAGTTGTTCAGAGCGGCCATCTGAAAAGGTGAGTGCAACTGGTGGTGTTTCATGTGTGACCAGACTCATGAGCCTGCCATCCAGGGCTGTGGCAGATAGGGGCTTCTCAAGGGGAACAGTCGCTAGACCTAGCTGGTCTGCTAGCTTGGAGCTCATAAGGTTTGTGTCAGCCCCAGAGTCTACTAATGCCTTTACCGAGATGGAGGTGGTGTCTGAGGTGAGTGCTAAGTCAGTTAGCTGGCGGTGTGTTTGGGAAGTTAACTGTGTAGCACTCACCAGAGACGTTGGAGCATTGGAAGGCCTGGAAACCCGAACCGGACAGTGAGCTATCACATGGCCCAACTGAGCGCAGTAGATGCACCGGCCCTCGAGGAATCTGCGCTGCCTCTCAGCGGGGGTCAGCCTGGTCTGCCCAATCTGCACAGGCTCAGGAGAAGTTGTCGACGCGATGTGGTCTTCTGGGGAAAGGGGAAGTTCCGTGGACCTGAGAGCAGGTGGCCTGTAGGGAGGAGGAGATGGTCTGCCTCGCTGGTGGTCCAGGAGCCTCTGGTCTATCCGAGAAGCCAGGGACACCAAGGCGTCGATCTCGGAGGGGAGGTCCAGGGGAGCGAGATGGTCCTTGAGACGTTCCGACAAACCCTGGTGAAAAGCATCTACCAGGGCCGGCTGGTTCCAGCCACTATCAGCAGCCAGGGTACGAAACTCAATGGCGTAGTCCATGACTGACCGTCTGCTTAATGCTGACTAGTGCCTTGGCTGCCTCTCGACCGGGGGTGGCAGAGTGGAAGATCTGTTTGAAAGTCTCTAGGAAAAGGGGCAGTGAATAACACACAGCTGAGTCACGACTCCATTCTGAGGTGGCCCAGGCGTTGGCTCTCCCGGACAGGTAAGACATGATGAACGCTATCTTAGCTCTGTCAGAGGGGAAGACCTTAGCCTGAAATTCAAAATGGAGCTCGCACTGGGTGAGGAATGGACGGCAGTCACCTGAGTCCCCGGAGAAGCGTTCCGGGCTGGACAGTCTGAGGGAGCGGAGCTCAGGGAGATTGGCCTGATCAGGCTCGTCAGGAGCAGCGGCAGGTGGTTCAGCGGAGGTGGTGGTTGTCAGTCTCTGAAGCTGATCGATGACGTGGGCGAGTTGAGCCGAGACTGTAGCACACTGCTCCTCAGAGCGGGAGGTGACCTCGGCCAGGTCATGATGAAGGCGGGCAAACTGCTGGTCTTGCTCAAACAGTTTCTGTCCCTGTGCCCTCAGCGCGGTGCGGATCTGGTCCGATTCCGTTGCGTCCATGTTTGGCCAGATCGTACTATCAGGTACAGATCGGGACACAAACGAGGAACCGGAGGGCTCAGGCCTAATCAGAGTCGTTTATTACAGGCAGGGGTCAAAAACAGGCAGGCAGTAGAATAGGCGAAGGTACAGGTAATCGGCTGGCTATAATCTAGGTCACGGATCAAATGCTGGTCATACACAGGGAGATACTCAAGGAAATAATACGCTGGAACTCTGACTCTAAGGACAAGACGATCTGGCACAGAGGGGAGGGGACACACGGCTTAAATACACAAGGAGGGGGAAGACAACTAGACACAGGTGAAACACATTAGGGAGGGGAAAGCAATCACACAGGCGGGAAACTTGACAGGAAGACAGGGGTAAGACAAGGACTTCAAAATAAAACAGGAAGTGGCACAACAAGAACAGAAAATCAACTAAAACCCTAACAGGCCCTAACGGGCCCTGACACTTGTGTGTCTAAAGTCCTCATCATTGGCTGCAAAAACTGCTGATATTTTGGTCAGCAGAGTAAGAAAGTGCTGCTGTTGGTCATGTGTTAGACCTTACCAATCATTCAGAGCAAGGAGGTGGGCTGCACAATTGAAACTTTGCTCACTCCATGCACTAATGAAGGTTTTGGATTGGTTAAAAACGAATTCCTCTTTGGTATGCACACCTTGTGAAGCAACCTTAAATACAGATTCCAGGTGACGTTTCTGTTGCAATTAAACAGGAAATGGACTACTGTTACGAGGTCTTACTAGAACACTGCCTTAACGCATCCACCAACAGTCCTGGCAATGAACCACTCACTCTCATAACTATGGCTGGTATCATAGCAGCATAGGTGTTTGACAAAGTATTGCTGAAATTATATTGATCACAAATGGCTACCCCTGGTGCAAATATCAATGAATGCTATTTGCATCCCAGTACAATTAGAAGTTGATGCTATTTGTACCCTGGTATATATAGCAAAGTGTTTTATTTGCACCCGTCTTGGTGCAAATATCAATGAATGCTATTTGCACCCCAGTACAATTAGGAGTAAATGCTATTTGTAGCATGCAGGACTGACTGTCGGAGGGAGCGTCTGGAGATATGCGGAAGACTCCCGTATCTGGATAAATATACGTTGCTGTTCTCTTCTGTATATCATAATAATTTATGTCCGGTGAGAGCTATCACTTCTCGGTGTGAGAAAATGTCAGGTGTGGCGTGTGAGCGTGAGAGCAGCTTGAAATGCATGTGCCAATGCTTGAGACTTGAGAGGTCTGAAATGTATTTGGTATACATGGCAACCATTGACTTGTCTGTCAAGATTTGATTTCCATCATATAACAAACTGAAGGTTGTAAATTCAGATATTTTCGGGTTGTATGCATTTCTTTAACAAAGTCATGAAAATTCAGCAGTTTTTCCGCTAAAAACATTATCAATATGTAACTGCTGCAAAGATTCAAACTCGTGTCTCCTTCACTAATGACGGACACGCTACCGATTACTCCACCGCTTCGGTCCTACATAGTGATGTGACAGCCCAATATGTTTGCTAATACGGAAGATAAATATTGGCGACAAATATTTTTTAACTGACAAACTGACGCTTGTATGCATTCACAGAGGAAAGATTATGAAAATATAATACAACTTTCCCACCAGAAATGTCTTAAGAACAAACATTAGAGATGAAACCTTTCTAAATTCGCCCTTTTCTGCTGGCGTGGAATATGAATGTCTGCCATGTTTTCACATTGTTATACGTCTAGGGTGCAAATAACTCAGATGTGTGGCCAAGGCTATTTGTATTAGGGGTGCAAATAGACACTCCGAACATTAAAAGGCCCCTCTGTATAAACAGCAATGTGGAAAGTTTTCTTTCAAACTTCAGTGTTTGTGCCTGTTTTTGTAGTATCAAACTGATCATTTAAGGAATCGTGGCATGTTATCTATTGATTTTATCATTTTTAAAATGTACATCTACAAGGTGAAGAACATTGTGAGTTTCAATTTCAGAAGTCCATCAAAATTAAGTATGATGCAGAGAAAGTTGTTAACTTTTTATTAACATGTCAATGTCATGTTTGATTATTAGGCAGAGCATTAAACAGACAGGATCATGAAGAGTGAAAGGCCATTACTCATTTCCCTTTTTCTATCAGGAAACCTGCACTGCAACCTACAGCTGTGGCTGTTTGTTAACAATAAGGTTTCTGTGAAACATCATTTAGTATTCTTCATCTTTTCGTTGCTTTAAAATTATCAGTATAATTTCTGGGGAGTCCAGAACAAGATGTCACACAGCTTTGGAAACTTATCAATTTTATTCATTTCTACATGATCATGCTGTTTGTCAGGGATCATCAACAGTCATGTGTATAACATACTTTAATTGCAAATTGAAAACAGTAGTGTCATATTGTTTAAGTCTTTTTTGTATACCATACTTTTATGAATTACAGTATAGGTACCTGTATAATGCATATGCACAACTTCCAGTATGTTAATAACATATGTGCAAATTACACAAATCGAGACATTCAATATATTTAGCCATTCAGTAGACTTTAACCAAATAATGCATTTTTTCTTTTTCTTTACAATTTTTAAGATACTACAGAACGCCATTCATTTTATATACAGCAGATATTGTTCTGTTTTTAAAATAGAGTAACATCAAACCTAGCATAGTTGTTTTTTTATGTAATTGAAAATCTTTATATGTCTTTTTGCTGTCTTTCCTAACTTAATATATTCACTGTATGTCACAATACTGTGGTTTCACTGTTAAAAAACGTATATACAGTATATGGCTATTTTCTACATTATCTTTGTCTTACAGGAACCTGGCTGCAGTATTCGAAGGCTGACAATGAGTTTAATGGCTCTTCTAAACCAGGGGTAGAAAAAGGCATAGATGACAGGATTTAATGTGGAGTTACAAGAAAATAGCCAACTTTGAGCAGATGAGCCATCAGCTGTCATGTCCTCTGCTGCTAGAAAAGGACCGTAATATGGACAGAGACAAACTATAAACACAAGTAGGACAATGCCAAGAGTTCTAGCAGCCCTCATCTCAGATTTCTTCACAACTACAGTCAGAGTTCTTGATTTGACAGCTACAATTTGAGATCGCATAACACGTGCCTGTGACACAGCCACCACAAACACTCTCATATAGAGAACTATGATAACAGTAACAGGGCCGAAAAAAAATGACAATAAAGTCTACTAGTCCTGATATGTAGCTTATGAAAACTGTACATTCTTGGGAGCAGGGATTGAACATATCTATTTGTGACAAGTGATCTTTTACCATTATGACATTGTAGATAACAGAACAGATCCAACACAAAGACACACAGATTTTAGCTCTCTTTGTTGTTATCATGGAAGAATAGTGCAGAGGAGCACAAATAGCCACATAACGGTCCACTGATATGAGCACCATACTTCCAACAGACGAAGAGACAAGGATAAAGGCCAGCAAAAACAAGAGAGCACATGTGATTTTCCCTGGAAACCAGCAGGATTGCAGGGCAATTTCAGTTGGCATCAGTGCAACACCCACAAGCAAGTCAGACACAGCCAGGGAGAGGAGGAAGATGTTGGTGGTGGTATGAAGCTGCCTGGAGAGGAAGATCATGATTGTACTGATTAGTGGCAGTTTACTGACATGCCTCATATTCAGTCCATAACACAGTGCAGATCAGCAAATACTGTGAGGATACACAACATTTAATCTATATAGACACAATTACATGAAAACCTACATACAAAAAAAATCTATAGCTACTCTTTCAGTTTAGCAGAATTGGAGATGATCATGACTACCTCTATTGTGACACCATTATGCAGAGAAGCTAAATGAGTTTTTTTTCCCACTTAAGTACTGATTTCTTCATCCTGTTTAGCTTTTTAAAAACACATTCAAAAAGCTTGTTTGCAGGGTTGACTAAAAGCCAAAGTTGGTTTAATACCAAAGGATTTTTTTTTTTTTAAAACAACACGCCCCAACACCTATACCTGTTATTACATACTACCAGCTGTAATAATTCAAGAAAAGTATCTGTGCCTGAAATGAGAGATGGAGATGACAACCAACAGGTTGAGCATTGCAGTAAGCACAGCAATGCAGTACAACAATGCTTTGATGAATGTGTCTTTGGGCGAAACCAGTGTTGACATGCAGGAGGTGTTGAGGGAAGGGGTGCAGAGCTCAACTTGGTCCAGTCTGTCCAACATTGTCAGAGGATGTGACGAGAAAGCTGCTGAGGTCTTGCAGCCCTCTGATTTACCTCTTAATGACTTCAGTTATTTAACAATTATCTTCCCCATGATTCCTTTAACACCCCCTCCCCTCCCCCAGCACTCCTCCAACTCACCAACTCTCTACCCCATTTCATCATTTACTCCCCAAATCCTACTTCCTCATCTTTATTTGTACAGTTAATGCTCAATGCATCCACCAACAGTCCTGGTAATGAACTACTCACTCTCACAACTGTGGCTGGTATCATAGCAGCATGTGGCATTATAGCTGTCTGACAAAGTATTGCTGAAATTATATTTTTCATAAATAGTTCTATTTTTTTAAGGTAGGTTATTACATTATCTGGTTGATTATTAAACTAAAAGTAGTGTAAACAAATAAACTGCTAATTTATCAAGCAAAATGTATAAAGCAATGCAGTATTTTCTTTGTGATGTAATATATGACTTCTCAGTTTGTGAACTGCAGAGTGTTAGGTTAGACAAGACAATATTTGAAACATTAAAAGACCCCTCTGTATAAAAAATCAGAGTTGACAATTTTACAAACTTCAGTGTGTGTGCCTGTTTGTGTAGTGTTGAACTGATAATTTAAGGAATCATGGTATGTTGTTTATTAATTTTCTAATTTTGACAATGCATTTCTACAAGGTGAAGAACATTGTGAGTTTCAATATCAGAAGTCCATCGAAATCATGTATGACACACAGAAAGTTGTTAAATGTTTATTGACATGACAACGTTATGTTTAATTATTAGGCAGACCATTAAACAGACAGGATCATGGAGAGTGAAAGGCCATTACCTCATTTCCCTTTAGTAACAGGAAACCTGCACTGCAAACTACAGCTGTGGGTGTTTGTTAACAATAAAGTTTCTGTGAAAAATCTTTTAGTATTCTTAGTCTTTTTGTTGCTTTAAAATTATCAGTATAATTTCTGGGTTTTCTTGAGTAATAAAAGGTCAGATTAAATGAAAATGATTACACAGAGTCTGGTCTGGATACAACACATCATTAAATTTAGCAAACTAGAATCATTTTTGTATGCCATACTTTTAAGAATTACAGTATAGGTACCTGTATAATGCATATGCACAACTTCCAGTATGTTAATAACGTCCAAATTACACAAATCATAATTTGGCCATTCAGTAGATTTATAGCAAAATAATGCATTTCTATTTGTAATATTTAAGCTACTATAGAACCTAATTCATTATATATATACAGCAGATGTTCTGTTTTTAATGTACAAAAAAATTAACTGTACGATAACCTATTCAGGTAGTCTTTACTGTCTTTTCCAACAACACTGTGGTTTCAGTGTTTTCTTTAAAAAGTAATCTGAACTGATGCGTACAGTTAATAAAAAAAACACTCCAACTTCAGTTATACTGAATTCACCTTAATGAATAAAGTCAGTTTATATAAAGTATAGGGCTATTTTCTATGTTATTTTGACCTCACATGAATCTTGCTGCAGTATTTGAAGACTGACAATGATTTTAATGGATTTTCTAAACCAGGGGTAGAAAAAGGCATAGATCAGAGGATTGAGACTGGAGTTAAAATAAAATAGCCAAATTTGAGCAGATGAACCATCATCTGTCATTTCCTGTCCTGCTAGAAAAGGACAGTAATATGGACAGAGACAAACTATAAACACTAGTAGGACAATGCCAAGAGTTCTAGCAGCCCTCATCTCAGATTTCTTCACAACTACAGTTTGAGTTCTTGATTTGACAGCTACAATTTGAGATCGCATAACACGTGCCTGTGACACAGCCACCACAAACACTCTAATATAGAGAACAATGATAACAGTAACAGGGCCAAAAAAAGTGGCAATAAAGTCTACTACACCTGGTATGTAGCCTATGATAAGTGTACATTCTTGGGAGCAGGGATTAAACATATCTATTTGGGACAAGTGATCTTTTAATATTATGACGTTATAGATAACAGAACAGATCCAACACAAAGACACACAGATTTTAGCTCTCTTTGGTGTTATCATGGAAGAATAGTGCAGAGGAGCACAAATAGCCACATAACGGTCCACTGATATGAGCACCATACTTCCAACAGAGGAAGAAGTGAGAGTAAAGCCCAACAAAAACAAGAGAGCACATGTGATTTTGTCCAGAAACCTGCAGGACTGCTGGTCAACTGCAGCTGGCATCACTGCAAGACCCACAAGCAAGTCAGACACAGCCAGGGAGAGGAGGAAGACATTGGTGGTGGTGTGAAGCTGCCTGGAGAGGAAGATTATGATTGTACTGATTAGTGGCAGTTCCCTGACATGTCTCATATTCAATCCGCGACACAATGCAGATGAGGTTAAATCACAGCAAATATTGTAAGAATACAGAATATTTTACTTTTATAGACACAAGATTACAAAAAACAAAGTCTACATGAAAAAAATATCCATACTTTATGTTTGGCGGAAATGGAGATGATCACGACTACTGATATTGTTACACCTTTATACAGAGAAGACAAATGACAATTACATGTTTTATTTAAAATTTAAGTACTGAGGTCTTTATCCTCTTTAACTTTTTAAAAACACACTTAAAACTTTTGTTTGCAGGGTGGACTAACAGCCCAAATTTAAAAAAAAACATAATTTAATGAAAACTGATATTCAGCACTTTTCCCTAAAAGTTAAACCGCCCCATCAACTCTACCTGTTATTAAACACTACCAGCTGTAATAATTTAAAAAAGTATCTGTGCCTGAAATGAGAGATGGAGATGACAACCAACAGGTTGAGCATCACAGTGAGCAAAACGATGCAGTACAACAGTGTTCTGATGAGTGTGGCTTTGGGAGAAGCCAGCGTTGACATGCAGGAGGTGTTGAGAGGAAGAGTGCAAAGCTCAACCTGTTCCATTGTCTCTACCATCATTAGAGGATGTGACCAGACAGCTGCTGAAGTCTAGCAACCCTCTGATTCCCTTCTTAACTTTATCTAATCTTCCTTACTTTCCCCATGCACACCCCCCAACCGAACTCCTCCTACTCACCATTTTTTCCCTCTTGTTTCTGTTACTAACTGAACTGAACCTACATAGTTGACTGAAAAAAAGGAAACTTACTGACTTGACTGAACTAAACTATGCTTGCAAGGAAAATAAAACAATTTGCATCTGAAGAGGAAATAAATGTGGACATTTTAATAGTTTTAAACTGAATATGATACTACCTGGATAACAAAAGAACTGAAAAGTGGACAATTTAATTTAATTTATCTATTTATTTTGGTTAATATTTGAAAAGCTCTGAAAAAAAGTCATATTTCCGTTGGTCTATTATTTTGGTCAAATCCAAGTTAACATGCAAAAGGGTAACATCTTTGTTTATTGTTTTCTTTGTGTTATAAATGTATTCTTTCTATTTTCACTGAATTGAATTTGTGTTCTACTTATCCTCCTATCTCATTACAAGTAGTGGTTACAATTCCAATGTTCCCACAAGCAGAATGAATACAACAATTTATCAATATAACTGCTACAATTTTGTCCAACATATGCACAGTCCTACCCACAACAGTAGATACTCACTAGACCTAGTGTTTACACTTGGTTTGAATCTAAACTGTCTCTGCATCAGAGACCTTGTTCTCTGACCATTGTGTATCCTGTTTAATACGGTTTCCCAAGCTACCATAAAACCCCAAAAGCAAAAGTTACACTTTCATGTTTTCAATAAACACACAGCTCAGTTATTCTCATCACTTTTTAACACTGCCAACACCACTAACAATTTGCCCTTTCTCACCAATACAATGACCAGTTGGACATCTTCAATCAGTTGTATTTATTTATCCTAGATATGGTCAAAACTTAACTCAAGTCCACTGTCAAAATTGTGCCATGGATGAACAAAGAAATGTGTAGCATTAAACGAACGTATAGAAGATTTGAATGCAGATGGAAGTCCAGTAAATTGTAGGGTCATTACTCGCTGCTCAAGGAATTTCCATATACCCCAAAACAGGCCAGGGGAAAAAACAAGGGTGGATAAGTCTCTTAAAACAACTTCTACTTCAGAGCTCTCCCCAATGAATACCTGCTTTTCCAGAAGGTGCTGGTTGAGTTTCTTATTTGGCAACATGTCCTACAACTGTGAAGGATCCTAAAAAAAACATACAAAGTGGCCTTACTTGGGTATCCCACTGAAACCCACAGGCTTCATATGAGGAGATGGATATTGTTGATGGATAATAGCCCTCCACAGGGTTGCTGAGCTGCCTTAATAGGTGTAGCTGGGGTGCAATCCATTGAAGGGTGCTTGGGGAGAGCTCTGGAGTAGAAGTTGTTTTAAGAGATTTATCCACCCTTGTTTTTTCCCCTGGCCTATTTTGGGGTATATGGTAATTCCTTGAGCAGCGACTCAACCTGCTGGTTGTCATCTCCATATCTCATTTCGGGAACAAATGCTTTTCTTTAATTGCTGCAGCTTGTAGTTTGTAATAACAGGTAGAGTTGTTTGAGAAGTGTGGGCTTTAGAGAAAAAAGCTTAACATTAGTTAAACTTTGGCTCTTAGTACACTCTGCAAACAAGCATTTGGAATGTGATTTTAACGAGCTAAGAAAGGGCTAAATATCTCAGTACTTAACGTGTCAATGATAATCACATTCTCAATGGGATTCTCTGTATGACAGTGCCACAAAAGCTGAAGTCATGATAATCTCCATTTACACCAAATAGAAATAGCAGATATTTCTTTTGTATGTTGAGTTTGATTTTCATAACGTGGCTATAAAAGTAAGATACTCTGTATTCTCATAATATTTGCTGGAATCTAACCTCATCTGTATTGTGTCATGGACTGAATGTGAGACATGTCAGGAATCTACCACGAATTGACATAATCATAATCTTCTTCTCCAGGCAGCTTCACACCACCAACGACATCTTCCTCCTCTCCCTGGCTGTTTCTGACTTGCTTGTGGGTCTTGCAGTAATGCCATCTGCAGTCGACCAGCAGTCCTACTGGTTTCCGGGTAAAATCACATGTGCTCTCTTGTTGCTGATGTCACCTTTTCCTCTTGTTCCAATGTCTCCACCATTGTCAGATAATGTGACCAGAGAGCTGCTGAGGTCTCGCAGCCCTCTGATTCCCTTTTTAATGACATCGGTAATATATCTGTCATCTTCCTCATTTCCCCTATGCTTCCTTTAAGGGGGGGTCAGTAATAAAAGGCCACATCATATGAAAATGGGTAAATTAGTGTTTGAATATTCACATTACTGTCCAGTGTCCTGATGAAAATGTCAAGTTGGCCTTGATGATTTGGAGTCTAGAAAAAGATGTCACTCAGACTTGGACACTCACAAACACAGTTTATTCATTGTTACATATCATGCTGTTTGTCAGAAATCCTCATCAGTCTGGGTACAACACATCATCACATTTAGCAAACTGGAAGATACATCATTTAATTGCAAATTGAAAACATATAATCTTCATGGAAAAGTTGAGAGTAAAGGTCAACAACAACAACAACAAGAGAGCAAATGCAATTTTACCTGGAAACCAACAGGACTGCTGGGCAACTGCAGCTGGCATCATTGCAAGACCTACAAGCAAGTCAGACACAGCCAGGGAGAGGAGTCATTTTTGATAAGATTTTATAAAATACCATTCATGAACCAGTATTGAACTACTGATATTGTGACTTTACAGCCAGCAATGAACCCTACCAGCAATATTACAGGTCAGATGCAGGCTGAGAAAATCACCAGCACTACTCAGGATTCACAAAAATAATCCTTCCACCTTTCATTTTAATTCAATATTGTTTTCCAAATGGTTGTTTGTTTCACCTGATTATTTCTTCAATCTAATTCAAGTATGTAATGACGCCTTAACACCTAATCTGTTTGGTTCAGTAAATTTGGGGTTTGATGAACGCTGTTAATGGAACTCTGGTGTGGACTAAACATCTGGACTGAGATTAAGTTTAAAAAATCTGATATACTGGACCAATATCTATTGTCTTTATACAACACATAACATAAATAAGCATTTTTGAGTGAGCTGCCATAAATTATTTTTTTTAACACTCTCTGGTAGATAGAATGCCAACAGAATGTCAAAACATATCTTTGGTATTTATGAACGACCAACAGGTTGAGAATCACGGTAAGCACAGCGACGGAGTACAACAGTTTTCTGATCAGTGAGGCTTTGGGAGAAACAGGTGTTGACATGCAGGAGGTGTTGAGAGGAGGAGTGCAGAGCTCAACTTGTTCCAGTGTCTCTACCATCATCAGAGGATGTGATGAGGGAGCTGCTGAGATCTAGCAGCCCTCTGATTCACTTCTTCATGACATCAGTTATTTAACTCTTCCTTATTTAACTCTGCCCCCCCCCCAACTCACCAACTCTCTTCCCCATTTCATCATTTACTATTATTGGTTATTGGTCCTGTTTTACCTCCTTCTCCTTATTCGTATAGTAATTGTATATTTGTGGACATGGCCAGAATGAATGTTCTAATACTATGTTAAAGAAAACAGTAGCGTTAATGTCATAGACCTTCTACTGTCTACCAAAGAAATAGAAACCAATGAATACCAAACCACATCATTTTAATGGCATTCCAAATAAAAATTAAGTCTAGACCATAGTCGATTTAAAACCAATGCAGGTGCTTATAGGAAGGTATAAATATTTTCATAGGTATACATTTTCCTTATCACCCAGGCACCTTTGGATGAGGTGCTAGAAGGTTGCAGGAGCGTTGCACAAGCCAAGTGGCTTACATTCAATCTCAAAGAGGCCAAAAGGTGTAGTGAGTGCAGGGAGTGCCCTCTTTCACAGGGATCAAACCAGTGTTGAGTATCAAAGAGAGTCGTTCAGCCTGCTCAGAGACTGCCTCCTCTGTCCTTAATAGTGGGAAGGCATCCTTCTGAGTTAAAGTACTCAGTTTTTGTTAATGCACACAGACTGTGTAACATCCATCTTTCTTTTTAACCAGGACAACAGGAGTGGCCCATAGACTAGTTTTCAACCTAAACACCCAATTGTCCAGTGTCCCTTGCTGGAGGGTCTGAAGCTCTGGATACAAGGATGGTGGAATCAGCTGGTACTGATCATGCTCAACAGGGGCATTACCTCTGGGAATCTGGTGGAGAACTGTTCTTGTGTGTCTAAAGTCCTGATCATTAGCTGCAAAAGTAAGTGCTTCTGTTGGTCATGTGTCAGACCTGCCCCATCTTTCAGCGCAAGGAGGTGGGCTGCTTAATTTAAACTTTGCTAACTGCACGCACTACTGAAGGTTTTGGATTGGTAAAAAAACAACTCTTTGGTATGCACACCTTGTGCATCAACATGAAATACACATGCCAGGGGACGTTTCTGTGGCAGTTAAATAGGAAATGGACTAACGTTACATGGCCTGACTAGGTCCCTGTCTCAACGCATCCACCCACAGTCCTGACAATGAAACACTCACTCTCATAACTGTGGCTGGTATCTTATGAGCATGTGGCATCATAGCTGTCTGACAAAGTATTGCTGGAATTATAATAACCGGCTATATTTTTTTTATGTAGGTTATTAGATTATCTGGTTGATTATTAAACCAAAATAGTGTTAACCAATAAACTGCTAATTTGTCAAGCAAAATGTATAAAACCATGCAGTATATTTTCTTTTTGATGTACTATATGACTTCTCATTTTGTGAACTGCAGAAAAAAGACAGTTCAGTCAGGAACACTCTTGCATGTCATAGAAATGCAGTTTTGCTTGGCGTGTGAGAATATAAACTATTTTACTTCTCTTAATAGAGAAATATAAAAACCAAACTCGACATGCAAAATAAATCTCCAACCCTTTTATTAAATCCACACTATTTGAAATAATCCAAGACAGTTTGGTGAAAATATTAAGAGGGAGATTATCATAACTTCTACTTCTGTGGTACCTTTATACAGAGAGGCCCATTGAGAATTACATTTTCATTTACACGTGAAACTGATATCATATCACTAGCCTGTTGTAGCTTTTTTAAAAACAATGCAAAACGCTTGTATGCAGGGTGGAGTCAGGGCTGTTTTGTTTCTAAAATAAAGTCTCATAGCATAGAATTTAAAAAAGCATAATATTATGAAAACTGTTTTTCATCTATTTCCCCTATAAGTTAAATTACCCAGACACCTGTACCTGCTGTAACACACAACAAACTACAATAATTCAGGGAAAGCATCTGTGCCTGAAATGAGAGATGGAGATGACAACCAACAGGTTGAGCATCACACTATGCAAAGCTATGCAGTATGAGTGTGGCTATGGGAGAAAACAACGTTGACATGCAGGAGGTGTTGAGAGGAAAGTTGCAGAGCTCAGGTTGTTTCAGTGTCTCTACCATCGTAACAGGATGTGACCAGAGAGATGCTGAGGTCTTCACTTAAATCATTTACATCCCATCTTCTTCATTTCATCACCTTTCATTGTACCCTAACTATTTTCCTCTGCATACACTCCTGTATGCTCCTGCCCAAACTCTTCCTACTCCTCAACTTTTGCTCTCTCCCATTTCATCATTCTCCTTCCATGAGATGCTGGAGTCTTACTCCTTCTTTAAACCAGTATGGGTCCCCCCCTATCACCCTGTTTTTCCTTATTTGTTTAGTTATTGCTTGTATTTCCATACATTGCCAGGATGGATATAATAGCATATTAAAGAAAACACTAAATGATACAGAACTACTATCTACCAACAAAATCCCCTTAAGAATGTCAAACCACATAACTTTGAGCAGGTTCCAATTAAAAGTAAGTCCAGAGTAGACTCCTTTAAAAAGGAATAGCAGTTGATATTGTCCATAGATATAATAATAATAATATAATAACTGTATTTATATCGTACCATAAAGGCTAGTCTGTAGAAATTAGTTTTGAGAAGTTATTTAAAAGAAGTTACTGATTCTGTGAGCCGTATTTCCTCAGGCAGGTCATTCCAAAACCGAAGGGCCCTGATGGCGAAAGCGCGGTCCCCTCTAGATTTCAACTTTGACTTTGGAACAGAAATCTAGTCCGGAAAAAATTAAAGCATGAATAATTTTTTCCAGGTCAGAGTGGGAGAGCATTGGCTTGAGTTTGGAGATTGTTCTTAATTGGAGATAACACTGTCAGTGTTGTGACACTGTTAACCATTTGTTCTGTGGATTATACAGAGTGACAGATACTCATTGGAAAGAGATGTTGCTGTTGAAATTTTTAAATGTAATATTTCAATAATGTATGCACCACATACATACACCTGAGCAGACGCGGTTTTACAATAGAGGCAAGGTAGGCAACTGCCTGGGGCCCCCCCCCCCACTTCCCCGAACTGCAGGGGCCCCCAGACCAGCTGCCCACTCTCCATTCAGCTGGGAATCGGGGCCCTCAGTGGTCCCCAGCCATTGCGTTTTTAAATCTAAATGTAAATTTCTTTGTTTAAATCGGAAACAAAGACAACAAACTAAAATACAAAGAAATAAAGTATCCGTCTACACCCCATCCCATTTCGTGTTATAATGGACTATTCCATCCAGGCCATGATCGCGAGAGTTCCAAACTTATGTGACGGAAGTGGAGGGAAGTTTGGAAGACGTTACGTGAGCGGTGAAATTGATATCAACAGTTGGAAAATGAAGCGAAACTACCCAAGTGGTGCCACCAAAAGAAGGAAGCGGGAGGAGGCGAAATCAAAAAATGACGCACTCCCGAAGTTGACAACATTTTTTAATGTTTCGACAACACCGCCGGTTGTCGAGGAGCAGCAGGAGGCGCCGGCTAATTCAGAAGGGGAGGAGGTAACCATAGTAACTGCGTCATGCTCGAGCTCTGACAGAAGAGATGTCAACAATGAGGAGATGGTGAGTAGCAGTCCTGATTCTGTTGACCACCACGAAAGTGTTGTCATCATCGGAGATGATCCGGCGTTGTGGCCCAACGTTTTCAGTGACTGTCAACGTTGTGACTTAGTGAAGAGAGGACCCGTACAAACAATAATTATATGCCATTACACAGCTTAGAATTTATATCCCCCCTCATCCACTTAAACACATGTCCATGTTTGCTTTACTTAATTACTTTGGCTTTTATTCTTGGGTATGCATCTCTTTAAGTATGCAAAATGGACATGTTTTAAGACCAAAGACCAGGAGATCTGATGGCAAACTGAGAACAGCTGTTTCACAGGCTGGCTGTTTCTGACATAAGCTTTGAGGGACAGAAAGTGGATGCAAGGTATTTCTTTGTGCTTTTACAGACCCAAGTACGTGCAACTGTTACACATAAATTAAGGCTGAGATGATCACGTACTTGTCATATGATCGGTTCACTGGTGCCACTAATCTACTTACCAAGGCCATAGCTAGTGTTATTGAAATACTGAAATCAAGTCCCCATAACATACTTTAAAATACTTCAAATGTGGAATTAGTTGTCTAAACACAGTTTCAAAGCCTTCTCGCCAGAATCTGGTGGGAAACTACTTCTTTGCTCATTTGTCCTTTGTTGGTCTAAATGTTGTCACATTTTAAGGGATTTAATATTGCTGATTTATCCTGACTTTTAATCCCTAGTATGCATAAAACTCTGAAATCAGTAGAAACCTACATTTTCCATAAGGTATCTCCACAGCATCTCTCATTAGACCTTATAAATGCACACCTCTTTTAAAATTGACATCATTTGGGTCATTTTTTCCAACTTTTAAAAGCTCACTCCACAGGCACAAGCCATTATACTGTGTACACAGGCTGAGTAGTATTAAATATCTAGGACATACCCCCTTAAATATTAAAAACTGGGGGGAAAACTCTGGGATTGCTGAGTCACAAATTACAGAGGACCTTACCCCAGTGCTCTTAGTGGTAGCTGCCCTGTCACTTACACAAACACAGGGTGATAAGTATTGTTGTGAATCCGTTGTGAAGGGCCCCCTAGCTAAATTCGCCTTGGGCCCCCAAATTGCTAAATCCGCCACTGCACCTGAGTTAAGATCAATTTAGGGGAACTGACCCTTAAGCCAAGCAGTGTCAGCTGTCTAAACCAAACTCAACTGCCTTTACACCAGAGGGTGACATATAAGGAAATGCTAAACTACACTAGCCAAATGCTATGTGACCCTATGTTTTTATTACAGCAACATCTCATATCAAATTTGTAATTTTGCAAAAAAGATAGTCACAAAGTGAGTTGAATACAGGTTCATATATTTTGTCCTGTAACATGTAACGTGCCATGTTGTAAATGGAACAACTCAAGAGTTTCACCATATTGTCTACAGTTTCAACATTTCAAGCCTTCAAATGATGGTGTAAACTCTTCTATGCTGATTGAACATACATAATTTAGGGCTACAATGAAAGATTACATTTGTAATTTGTAAGACAACATTTTTAATTATATTTTCATTAAATTGATAATTGATGAATCATCAGTTCAATTAAATGTAAAAAAATATTGAGCGATGTCCATCACAATTTTCCAGGTGATGTCCTGAAATTGCTTATGTCAAAGTCCAAAATACAAAGACATTACATACTATAAGATAGAGAAAAGGAGAAAATCCTAATAATTGATAATTTTTGACATCATTGATCATTATTGTCTTGATGAATGACTTAAATTAACAATATGTTATCAAAATTGTTAGCAAATCATTATTTGAAAAATAAGTAATTGATTGCTCATTTCTGTCCTAAAATCATTGTCAAGTCTCCTGATGCCCATAGGTTTCAATGCCTTTGATTATGAAAAACGTAATGTATCCTACATAATACAAGCAAATACAAAGTATATTTGTTTATAATGAAAAGAACAAGAAAATATTTGTGGTGAAGGACAAAGAAGCTTTTTATCCATTGTGGCAGTATCACTGTGCCTTGATTCATAAAGCTTTAAGACCTCATATGTTATTTGGGTTTGTTCTGTTTTTTCAGCATATACTATGGCTTTTGTGTATTGGATGTTAAAATACTTTAGGAAATTTTATTTTAATTTTATTATTTTAAATGTTATATTATGTGACTGAAAGGCAAAACAACCTAATATGGATGTGAAATCCACCTGAAGCACTGAATTGGCCAAGAAACTAACAGGGCCACTACTTTTTCCCCAAACTATTACATCATGTGTTTATGAGAGAAGACTATAATGTGTTTATGTTAAAAGGTGTGTTGTCTTAACACCTTTGATTAGAGCAATGCCTCTGTGGTTTGAGGCACCATTGTTCATCAAGGATGTGTGAGCAGGCTGCTGTGCAATATGGCTCCTAATATGACATGTTTTTTTTCAGTTAAGGGAATATTATGGTCTCTTAGTCTATCATAGTCTTATTTGGTATTTTAATATATTGCTATTCAGTGTCCAGAAAAAAACATAAATTTGGCCTTGATGATTTATATTCTGTAAAAATATGTGACACTTATTTGGATACTAATATGTATCATTATATTAGTCATATATATACTTTCAAGTATGCGTACCTGTATAACATATGCACAACTTCCAGTATGTTGATAACATTGCCCCCATTTACACAAAGACAACATTCAGTATATTTGTGCATTCAGTAGACTTTAACTAAATAATGCATTTTAATATTTTCTTTACAATATTTAAGCCCCACCCAAACCTCAATTATTAAATATACAGCTCAATGGTAAAATTAAGCTGTATAAAAATCATCAATCTACTGCTCTCAGCTTTTCCACTAGTGTCCCACTAGGATCCATAATGGGCATGCTGCTAGTTCCTCTGCAGATGACCAGAATCTCCACAGTGTTTACAGAGTTGTCTTCCTTGGTTATTCCACTGACACCCATGGACATCATAGGATGAGATGGATGGTTTTCCCGGGGGCGCTGAGCTGTATTAATAGGTGTACTTGGGCTGCAATAGATCAAGGGGTGCTTGACACCATTCCAGCCTGCTAAAACTTTAGCTCCTCTACTAGAGCCTTCCCCTTTGCCAACATGCCGAGTTGCGATGTTGTGTTGTATATCAGTCCATAAGTCATCTCTGAGCTGCTGGAGCTCTCGCAGGGTTCCCATTGTTGGTGTAGAGGTTGCTGGATGGATTGATGGGCAGGCTGCTGGGACTGCAACAGTAACTTAATAAGTCTGATGGTTCCATACCTCCCCATTCCTCAGCAACAGTTTTTCGAGAGCCTCTGCCCACTCCTTTTTGAGGGCCTATACGCCGGCCTGATCTTTATCACATGGGTGTTGTTGTAGGGCTAAGGTGAATTGGTCTCTTAGTGTGGGCCATAATGTCATAGGACAGTGTGAGTGTGAATGAGTCAAGTGCCTGGTGGAGCTGACCAGTGGAATTCCAAAACAACCCACAGACCCTGATGGAGTACTCTTCTTATTGGCAGGCCCGGAAATAGTTTGAGTTCCCACTGCCTTTGTAGCACAGCTTATAACATCAATGTACTATCCCAAAACCCTCCACTTAATTCCACTTGAAAAGACAGTGGACTAAGCAGAAACACCATTATATGTTTATTGTCTCCACCAGTGTTGGGTGTGATGCGCTACAATGTAACGCGTTACAGTATCTACATTAAGTTACCAAACCAACAAATATGTTGTTACTTGCTTTACATAAGTTCTTCAATTATTATGTATAAACTGGGCGGATAAAAAAAAAATCAAAGGTACTTTTCATGCACGCTAGAAACGAAATACTCACAGACCCACAGTGATGCTCAAGCTGAGTGTATGAGACCCCAACCAAGCAGCCAAAGCTTGTGCGTTGCTCAGTTGTAAGGTTAAATCTCCGTCTTTGCAAAGTACCGATAATAGTCAATGGACAGCCATCATCAGACTGGAAAACTTTGGTGAGATATCTTGACCGGTGTTATACCAGGATGGAAACGCTATCTAGTACGCCCATGGAGAGGCTCTTCAGCCTAGCCAGTCTTGGGCTAACTCCGAGGATAAACAGGTTATTTATATATTATTTTATTTGTTATTGCAGTTATTATTTGTACAGCATGTTGTTATGATGGCCAAGACTCATTATTATATTCATTATTTTATTTGTTGATATATTATTTTTTACACAACATCGCAGGTGTTGCTAAGGAGTAACGCAAAAGTAATGTAACAAGTAATTGATTGCTTAACACAGCAAGTAATTAAGTAAAGAAACACATTACTTTTTAAAAATAGAAACGAGTAATGTTGCTTGTTTGAGAAATGACCCCAACACTGGTCTCCACTTAAGAGCATCCATAACAGAATTGCTATTGGTTCAATCCTTAAATCTTAAGGGAGAAAATTGTAAAAAAGAAAGTAAATCCAACTACAAATCTTTAGGAAAAATCTTCTGTTTGGGTTACCTCTTATACCCTCATCAAACATGAGGAGAACTTCAGATTAAAATGCGTTTAAATCTTTGTCAGCAATAGATTATATACATTCTCATAACTGCGGCTGGTGTCACAGCAGCATGTAGCATTATAGCTGTCTAACAAAGTATTGCTGATATTTTATTTATCATAAATGTTTTATTTTTGGCATTTGCCTTTATTTGTAAGTGTTGTAGTGGCATAGAGGCCAACAGGAAACAGGGAGAGAGAGAAAGAGGGGAATTACCTGTAGCAAAGGTCCCAAGGACATTTGAACCAAGGACACTGCCTTTATGTGACACATGCTTTAACCACTCGACTACCCCAGCGGTCCATGTTTTGTTTTTTGAGGTAGGTCATTAGATTATCTGGTTAATTATTGAACCAAAAGTAGTGTAAACAAATAAATGATCAGTTTATTTGTTTACTCAAAACACAAATCATTTATCAAGCAATATTTTTTAAGACCATGCAGTATATTTTCTTTTTGATTTACTACTGACTCATCATTTGGTGAACACTTTGACAGATCTTTTGTAACAGTCCCAGAGACGGCAGAATAAAGGAAGCCCCTCTGTGTAAACAATCAGTGTTGACAATTTTCTTACAAACTTCAGCATGTGTGCCTGTTTGTGTAGTCTAGAACTGACAACTAAAGGAATTGTGGTATATTATCGATTCATTTTCTAATTTTGACAATGCACATCTATAAGGCAAAGAACAGAGTGACTTTCAATATCAGACATCCATCAATATTTAATATATGTCGCAAAGAAAGTTATTAAATTTGTATTGACATAACAACTCTAAGTTTGATTATTAGGCAGACCACTAAGCTCTGAAATCCATCTCAAGTATTGCATTGGCCAAGGTGCTAACAGGGCTACTACCTATTTCCTATTACATCATGTGTTGATGATAGAAGACTATAATATAATGTGTTTATGTTAAAAGATGTGTTTTCTTTACACCTTTGATTGGAGCAATGCCTCTGTGGTTTGAGGCACCATTGTTTATCAAGGATGTGTGAACAGGCTATTGTGCAATATGGCTCTTAATTTCACATGATTTTTTTTCTCAGTTAAGGGACTACTATAGTCTCTTAAGTACTTAGTCCGCTTAGGCAGGGAGTTTGTGTTTGTGTGTGGTGCAGTGGTGGACTCCAAACTAATTACATGTAAGCTGATGTAATGTGTTTAATGTGGCATATCCTCTCCTGATTTCAGTATTTTGACATGGTCCCTTCCCTTGCAAAATAAATTAACAACTGAAAAACAAAAAGAATACTTGTGAAACAGGTTATTGTAACCCATTACCTAAAATCCATTTGGGCCCTCATAAAAAGGCATTGTTTAAAAAAAAAAGAAAAAGACAAATGGCACATGACTCAAGAAAGTAAAACAAAAAAAAAGTTGTATAGTTTAACATTACGCGTAAACATTCAGGCTTCTAGTTTTTTTTAACCTATTTAACGCAGAAAGCAAACAAAAAAAACATAAAGGCAAACAAAATTAAAAGACCAAATATGGGTATGTGCATTTCAGAAAGTTTTGGCTGATAAGGTTGCTTTGCATAAATCTAGTATTTCTAAGCCTAAAAACTAGTGGCCCAGATTACAAAACCTACAAATTCTGAAACCATTTGACACAAGGAACATTAATGTGCCATTTTCCTTTTGAGTACAATATCTACAAATTGTCTTCTGATTAAACAAAGAAAACATCTCAGGGATTTCATAATGATATTAGATGTTGATATAATGTATTGGATTCATATGTAAATATGTTGAACAAGTCAGAATTGCAAAAAGTGCCCCACATAACCGTGATCCACCCTAAGACAATGGGTCTTTATCTGTAGATGTGGCTTGTCGGATATATAAAAGTAGTTGAAATGTTGACTGCATTGGAAATAAAACCAGAGGGCGTTGACTTTTAAGAGCACAGGAGCGCCCCCTACAGGCGCCGTGAGCGAGTTGCTTCAATTAAACATGCAGCCACTGTTTAGCCCGCCGCTTCACAGACAGAGACATCAATTTGTCATCGATTTTGTCAAGAGGAATAAACCTAAAAAGGTAGGTGGTTAAGTTAAGGTCTATATATTCAACACTGAAGCTTGGGAATCAATGTTTTAATCGTAAATAACCGCTACAAACAAAGCTAATGCTATCTACAACATGCTCCCAAATTAGCGCTAACATTTGACTGTCCTGCACATGTCATTTATTTCCTCTGACTTGGTAAAACTATCCTGTTTCTGTCCGCAGGTGGTGGATTTGGGCTGTAGTGAGTGCGCACTACTGAAAAATCTCAAGTTTTGCCGAGATATTGAGCTGCTGGTTGGAGTCGACGTGGACGGTTCCAAAATTAAAAAGAGGATGTACGTTTGAAAATGAAAAGTGTAATTAAATACATTATCATGAGACTCAAAAGGTCATTGAAAATCAATACACAGTTGTTCTGAGTGATCACCTTTATTCTATGATGAAACATTTCTGCCCTGATGTGAGTGATGTCTTAAGGATGACAATGCCCCCTATCCAAAGGGAATGAGGGGGGGTGGGGGGGTCACTGAATGGTTTGATGAAAATTATGTGAATTATGATCCATAGCCATGAAAACCTATCTGAGACATTTTAGACAGTGTTCTCCGCCACCACCATCAAAACACCAAATGAGTAATAATCTTTTGGAAGAATACATTGTTCAATAGTAGATTTCAGAGTCAATGCCAAGGTGCACTGAAGCTGTTCTGGAGGCCTAACACCTTACTAAGACACTTCATTCTGGTCCTTTTAATTTGTCACCCATTTGTTTGTGAGATGTAACTTACTGTTGTGCCAAGTCACTTTAAAATAGTAACATTTATTTTAAATGCAGTGAGCTGTGTTCCACCATTAATTTGTTACATCAGAACAGATTTGTTTTAATTGATGAATTAATTTGGACGACAACATTTTGTACACAGTACTGTTAGTTGATAAATTGTTATGTTGAGTTTATATCGAGCCTTCTTATTATAAAAGCAGTTAACCATCTAAATGACATATTAATAGTTAAACTTACAGGCACCTGGACTTATTTTTGGGTGTTTCTACCATCAGAAATGGTGATTATTGTGCTAAACTTCAAACTTAAACTTCACCCTTAATTGATCTCCTTCTAAACGATCAAGGCTGTTGATACTTCTTGACTCCTCAATCCTCTTTAATGGTTGACTTTTGTGACACCTGTACTGTGATGGGTGCATTAAAATGTTAAAATTCTGCTTGTATGTCCTTTTCAGGCATGACTTGGCTCCTATATCAACAGACTATCTGCAGCCAGGTTACGATCAGCTGTGCATAGAGCTGTACCAGGGCTCAATCACACAAAAAGACACACGGTTAAGAGGATTTGATCTGGTGTCCAGTATAGAGCTGTAAGTGTCTGTTTAGCCGTTGAAGCCCAATGTCTAATCTATCAGTATTAATGAGTCTTTTTCTTGTTATATTTTGTCCATTATTTTCTCCTTTCTATGTCTTTCCCTTTCGTTGTGTCTCTCTATGTCCATTATTTATCAAAATGTTTCATCCTTGGCTGTCTGCAGCATAGAGCACCTCCATCTTGCTGATGTGAAGCTGTTTTCTGGCGTGGTGTTTGGTTACATGACCCCAGCGGCAGTTATCATCAGCACCCCAAACTCTGAGTTCAACCCCCTTCTCCCAAGACTGGCAGGTTTCAGGCACAGTGACCACAAATTTGAGTGGACCAGAGCTGAGTTCCAGACCTGGTATGATGTTTTAACGGTCCATGTGAGACTTTTTAGACAATAGTGGAGAGCACAGAGCGAAGAGTGTTAAGGAACATGGTAGAGACAGGGGTTGCTAATGGATAAATCCACCTTAAAACACATGAACGCAGCTAGTTTGGTGTCAGTCTTTCAGAATAAGTGAAACATAATTTGAAGCAATCATTTTGCACCGGTTTCTACACTTTCATCAGCTCCTGTTGCCCAAAATGTAAGGCAGTCATAAGATATAATGCAATGTTCACAAACTGTGTTGTTAATCATCTAACATTTTTGTCCACATGGCAACCATTTAAACTTTTCAGCCTGAAAAACATGACCACATCGATAAAGTCAATAACTCTTAATTACGAAATGATACCTGGATGCACCAGGATGCATGTCTTCTTAGTGAGTTAGGCTAATTGTATAATCATTATCACTCAAATCTCTTCAGTAAGTTTTATTGGTGAGCAGTCATTTAATTATTCTTTTCATGAACAATAAAGATTTGAACTGAACTGTGTTAAAATTGCATCCATTCTCAGGGCTCTGAAAGTGTGTTTGAAATATGGCTATGAGGTGGAGTTCACTGGTGTTGGACAGGCGCCTTCAGGACAGCAGGAGAGAGTCGGCTTCTGCTCGCAGATTGGTGTGTTTCACAGGCTTGGGGGCGGAGCTCATTGCAACAGGTTTTTTGGCGATGATGCAGAAGATGTGTTGTCATACACACTGGTGAGTAGATTGCTCTCATGTGACCAATTTGTGGTGGACTTAAGTTACCCTTTTCTCTTTCTCCAAAGTTTCACGTTGCCCCCTACTACCACCATCAAGTAAAGACAAAATAGAATAAAATATCTCAAAACAGTGTTTGACATTTAAAATATTGGTGTGTATGCAGAGAAGTCAGTGACATGTCTCAACCTTCTTCAGTTGAGTAATTTAATCATACCACTGTGTTAATTATATTTAATTAAAATTAAAGAGGAATACTTTATATGACATTGTGAGCTGTATAATTATTTTTTATACCTTTTAAGAGGCCCCACATTTCTTGATACAAGCTCTGATAGACATGAGATGAAGAGTCATGATCTCTGATATGAAACTTTTCTGTTCACATTAACAGGAAACTGATTTGATCTTTTCATGCAGTGTTTTAGATTGTATTCATAAATGCAGAATTAATCCTGCACAGCAAGGTAAGAGATGAACATCAGTGTGATGGTGAAGATTTTTTTTGGGGGGGGGATTAATAATTCCTTTCTTATGGACATAAAACCAAGCACCAAAACTTGAGAACCAGAGGTGACAGTAGAGGTTGTTTTGGAGAAGCACTGAACTTTGTCTCCCTCTACTGGTGATTGCTAAGAACTGTAAGCCCTTAAGCCTTTCTTTAAATGATAGAGGACAGACTAAACCAGCTAGTCTGAATAGGGATCCAGAATACTCTAAAAGAATCAGGCACATGACAACCCTGGAGATGTATTTGGATTACTTCAGTGCAATTTTCTGAAACAGTCCATGTATTGGGCTCCACGCTTTGATATATTTATCGGTTTGTTTTTAGCTGTATAGCATAAAGTACCCCAGCCTGCAAGACAAAAACATCCTGCGGAGGGTCCTGGTGAGTGAGGTGGTGTACTGGGCAGAAAAACTGAAGAGGGAATGGATGGAGGAGAGGACTGGTGAGATGGATGGTGCTTTTACACTGAGCCATACTGAGGAAGGAGAAAGAAGTGTCTGTGAGGGCCGCATGGACATGGAGGAGAAGCAGACAGGTGAACATCTGCAACCATTTCTGATATGGAGACAAAAACTGAAAAGTTATAGCAGCAGTAGAATTGACTTGAAATGTTTTGTTTTGGACCTTTGCAAATTCAAGACTTCCCCAGCCCACTAAAATAATTTTTGCTGCTGGGCTTTATCTTTTAAATTGACATGACTAATTAATGCTGGTATAATGCTTGTTATATTTATTTATTTATGTTTAGGTTTGTCAGAGGCTGGAGGAGGTGTTTTGACAAAGGGGCAAGAACAACAGGAGTCGTGCACATCACCCAGGTGTGTTTCCAACAGGAACAATAAGGCAGTTTGTTGCATTCAGATCATGACCAGGATCCTCGTTTTTGTGTGTGACATCGGCACCCCTAGTAAAGATCTTTCCCTCTTTTCCAGTACAAGACTGAAACCCATTCAAAAGTTATCACTAACAAATCATAAGGTTATAAGATTAACAGGTTAACACTTCCCCATCACATACTGGATTTGATTGTGTGCTTTTATCTGCGTGGCTAGGTATGTGTCTGTGCCCCTGGCTGTGCTGTGGGCCTGCTGTCCCAAAGTCAGTGTGCTGGGTGGAAGTCTCAGTAATCTCAGACATCTTTTAATGGATGACCCCGCAGTCAAACTCAGCCAAGACGGCTCTGCTGTGCTTGTTTATAATCAAGAACAAGGTATTTGCCACCAGTTGGATTTAAAAAAAAAAAATGTATTAAGCCCTCCTGATCCATCCTGATTAAACTCCTCCCATGAATCTATCAGTTTGAATATTAAGTGACCATATTTGTGCTTTTAGACCAGGAGGAAGAAGAGGCTCAGGATCACTGTGATTTAGAGGACAGTGGGTATGCAGGGGCCAACCAGTGCTCCCACAGTGCCGTGGAAGAGGAAGACTGGGAAGCTGTTTGATCCTGAAGATAAAGATGGCAAGTAGATGACTTGAAAACATGATTGAGCAAGTGTTTTCCCTCTTTCACTGCTGGACAATACTAATTGTAACAAATCCCAAACAGCACCGTGGAAAGTATGTTTGGGATTTGTTGGATATTTGGAGAATTACAAAAGCAGGTAAAAAAAAAATAAAAAATCCATTGGCTCCTAAAATTTGAAAGTACTGACTGAATGTGACTCAGACGGTTCACATGTAAATGGTAAAATAAAACTGTAAATGTGAAAAAAAATGTTGATATTGTGATTGTTGTGCGTTTCCTTGTTTGAAGGGGAATATGTACATGCTGAAGGCTTTCAATTATTTTATTTAACAGTGCAAGGTACACATTTTAAGCATCCAGTACACTTGTTCAGGAAGCAAATGTTGGTCAGAAGGACAAGTCTGTAACAAGAAACACTGGACAGTGTCAGAACAGCGTAGAACATCACTTTACAGGAGAATACATTTTACAGTTTAATATAGACAACAGCTTCACAGAAGAGAAGAAGCAACCATGTTTGTAACAACATGTTAGGTACCAACATGAACTTACCTGTGTCACACAGGTAAAACAAGTAATTTTTATCCAAATAGACAAAAAAACCCTCTAAACTTTATCAAGTAGCCATAAATCATACATTTAACACTGTCTTATGTAGTGAGAACACTTTTTTTCTAAATAATAAAATATTTCGCAAAAAAATGGCACAGTATCAGTAATGAAAGTATCAAACACAAAGACAACAATGTCCTGTAAATGTGTTTTTTTTAACGCAGGACATTGAAACCATGCTGAACATAAAAACACAAACGGAGAACACTGATTTACAGTCACATCATACACTGACGTTTGTGCAGACATCTGCTTTTAGCATGAAGTAATGAAAACAAAATAATTTCCTACATGCTAGACAGGCAAACAAAAAAAAGTTGTTCCTTCAATGTGGAAATGCTTGGATTAAAAGATGGCACACACATGAACAGATATGTGAAATTCTGCAAATACGATGGAAATAGTTAGAGCTGTTTCGCTAGCAAAAGGACATCTTAGTCATGCAGACTGACAAACATAAAAACGGAGAACACTGACGTATAGTTAAAACACCATACACTGATGATGACGCATGTGCAGATACTGAGATCACATGTATATATAGTTTATCTAGAAGAGGTAAGTGTCCGACCTCTGCTATGGCTTATGAGAGGAGACGGATTACACACACTGTACAGTCTGGTTTCACTAGTTATAATGTTCCTAATATTCTCATTATGCATAGGCCTGACAGGGTCCCAGGTAAAAAACAGAGTGTTGTGTACTTTGGCTAATTTGTTGTCAGTCTAATAAATTGCGCATTTAAAATCTATCAGCCTAAAGATTCAAATAGTCCACATGCATGATATTGTCTGGATTTCAAACTCTCAGCAGATGTTCGCTGTTAAGGTTAAGTTTCTGTTTTTGCAGCAATAAGTGCTCATGTATCGAATTTGTGATAAAAAGTCTCAATTGTTTACAGTTGATACGATGCTAGCAGATATACATACACACACAAAACTACTGTATTACTCTGGGTCTTTTCAAATACAGGTGCTGTTAGGTATTTTCTTCATGGCAGTGGATTACTGAACTAGTCCTCTGTGCAAGCCTGAAGTGAAACTACAGTATGCGTTAGTTGCAAGTGAAACTAAACTGTTGCTACATCACAAAATATTTCATTTGCTCACTGATGTACTGCAAGACTCCTGGTCCACGAGCCAGCTCAAATAGATGTAGTTGAGTTGCAAAGCGCAGGTATACAATAGATATCTGGCATGTATTTCCCAACAGAGGCGGAGAGCAGTGACTACAGATGCAGCAAAGTCAAAGAAAAAAGAGGTTTAGTGTTCAGACTAGCTGGCAACTGTAGCAGATATAAAGTAGCGCCTTCATTTTTAACCTTTTTCAGGTTGATTGCTCCCCAAAAAAAAGATTCCCTTCTACATACCAAAAACAATGCAGATACTGCACTGTGTTTTAGGATCTTCAGGGAATGTGAGGGGAAAATACAACATCTACAAACAAAATGTGTTCTTACAGCTTTCTTGTCATTTTAAACTACTTTAAGAAAATACAGTTTTTTAAATTTTGATTACATATAATCTATGGCTTTTTGGAATTAAATGTATTTTGCTAATGTCTGTTTATTATTAACATTTATATTACATCACATTAAATCAAAATGGAAATTAATTTACAATTGAATATATTTAAATATGTGGTTTTAAAAGTAGCTTAACCACAACAAATCTCAGCTATATTACTGGGGTCAAAAGCAAAGCCGGCAGACGTTAGCTGGGTTTTTTTTCTTCTTTTTGGTAAGATTTGAGTAATGCGGAATAAGAAACTGATTTACCAAGATGTTGGTTCATCAGCATGGATATTTGTTATTTAAAAAGATAACAAACAGAGTGCAGTGAATGCAACTAGAGCCCAGAGTTTACAAAAACTAAAAGTAGTTGCTGCAACCTGGGGAGCAAAATAAAACCAGAATGCAGAAACTACACAGAGTGCAGCTACTGCGGTTTGGTTTTTAGCTCCAATATGTAGTTACACAATTAAAAAAATCCATCTGAACTTTAATTTTCACCAAATATGTTATCACTGCATTTTGCATTTGTAAGGCAGATTAGTACTGCGAGATTTTCTGAAACAGCAGTGTGTCAAACAAATAAGAACAGGGTCCTCTATTATAAAAATAAGCAAATTGTCACGTTATCCATTTTCTCAATGCGAGTACCAACATAGCATTCATTACAGATCAGGTACAATCCCTCCTCCATAAAAGGTTAACTGTTACTACTAAATAAAAGTGGTCTTATCACATAGCAGACGCATACACACTCACACACAGTCCATGTTCACACATCTAATATCTCGAGTCTGACACTTTGTCTTTGTAGTAAAATATTCTCACCTTCAAAACACCAACTTTTTTTTCCCGGAGTGCTTACAACTTCGGCTTTTTTTTCTCTTTTTTTTTAGCAGCTTATAGGCGAGTATTAAATAGTACCTCCTATTTTAAAAGGAAGTCCAAAAAACAAAACATGTAATCACTGAGAGACAAAAGGAATGTATTGAAAACGTATGGCATATTCTTCTGCAGCGGAGACTTCAGTTTGCTCTGATGATGCGTACACAGAGCCCGTCCTCACGTCCTCCATTAAAAGACGAAAAGGTTAATCGTTTCCTTCCAGTTCGTAACGGTTTTAAAAGAGTAGAGTTTGGGTTCTGTGTGACAACCCAGAAACACTTCTTTCTGTACAGGGAGCCATAATAATAATAAAAAAAGCTCCTGACATGCATATTAAATATTTTGAACACTCACTGGTCAATGGGTTTCATTTCCCATGATTCACAGCTGTATGTGTTTACACTGAGATGATAACCGTCCACCTCTTGCTCTTAAAAAAAATTTACCAGGAAGCTACAGTGTTGTGTAGCAGATATGAACACAGGAGGGCACTGTTGTAACATTTACCATTCACTGGCTGATCAGGCTGCAGATCGTGCTGATCAGGTAACGTGTGTGCTGCAGGAATGAAGATTGAAATATGACACAGCCTCACTTCCAGTTTTAGGATGTAAGCAGTGTGTCAGTCAGTCTCTGAGAGGCTACAGGTTTAACGCTTTATCACCACCTGCTCGTATGCTCCAGCGCCGACTCTGGAATGACATAAAAAGACAAGATTAGCCGTCATTTCTTATGATACTGTAGGGAACATCTGACTCATATACAAAGTAGAACTCACAGCTTCTGGTACACATCATTTCCTCTTTTTCTGTTTGTGTGTTTGTTTGTTTGTTAGACTGCACTAAGCAACATCAACATTTAAAGAATAAAGCTGATGATATTCTTTATTTTTTATTAACAATTCAGTGTAAAGACGTGTTATCTGTATAACCAAAACCTGGTATGGCTTATTTCTCTGTGCTGTAGACCTCCACTGTTGTCCAAAATCTATTAAAAACACACCAGTGATCCATATTCATACATTACTATGAACATGAGCACACTAATTCAGTTATTTTTGTATTGAGTCAAACCATCCACACTGCCCTGCTCCCATAAATACCTACCAGTATTGATTCACAGCTGAAAAAAAGTCCAAAGCAAATGCACCATTTACTCCTGAATAATGTTTGCCAAAACTAACAGTGCCCAGCTGCTTCAGGGCATCATGTAGCCCTTTCTTTGTGGCTATTTAAAAAAAAAAAAGGATTTTACTCATGTAGGAACAAATGGGCTCCTGGTTACAGACTGCTATCGAGTAGTGAGTAACAGCTTTAACACATTGTTGGTTCTGATCTTTTTCTGAGCTTCATGGAGAACAGGAAAAATATAGAACATCGGATTTATCCTTTTAATACAGGAGACACAGCAGATGAATCATGTTTGGCCCAAATTCATTTGAGGTAATCTGGTGTGAGTGTGCTGGCTTTGTGCATGTTAAAGATAATTAAAGACTGAAACAGTAAGATGTTCTCCTGGACAGTCGCAGTGTTGATTGAATCTGCAACTAAAAAACTACATACCCATCCTCCACCTCTTTCCATCTACAATAAAGAACAGATCATGTGACGTGACTTCAGTTCAGTGAATAACCCGAGGACTAAAAGCCTCACCTGGTGGGAAGGTGATGGCTTCCGAGGGCTGTACTTCCTCCGGGGCCGACAAACAGACGCAAACCTTCCTCTGAAATAGACACAGTTGTAGTAAGAGTCAGTACAGAAAGCACCATCATCGTCCTCCTGTGTAATTCTTGTCATGAAGAGCAGCCAGTTGCTAGGCAATCTAAAAATATTCATGTATTGACAGCAGCTTTCTTTTCCGAGCTTTGAGCTGGATGAGACCTTGGAAAGAGAAACAATGCCTCGATCCTCAAAGTACACAGACTGACTAGTGGGGGTAACACAGTAATGTTCAGTTAATCATTGTGTAAAGCAAACAGCACTTGACACGTACAGTACAGTGATCTTTCTGTGCGGGGTTGCAACTAATGATTATTTCTAAGATTGGTTAATCAATATTGGATTATTTTTTGGTTAATTCATGATGTTTTTAAGTCTATAAATATATTTATTAAATCTGACCAACAATCCAAAATAAAATTGATATAAAACAGATGAAGAGCGCAAATCCTGCAGCCAGCAAATGTCTGGCATTTTCACTTGATATGTGACACATTTAAAAGTTGTTCTCCTGCCAACAACTAGATCATTGTTGCTATTAGACTCCAGAGTACGAGGATAGTGTTGCATTTTATAACGTTAAGTGTTCAATGATGAGACGTTATAAGATTAGGACAATCTGATTGGGAAGATATACAAGATAAATTATCCCTTTTTTAGTGTGTGTGTGTGTGTGTGTGTGTCTTACCTTCTGCACTGGAGTCCAGTAGGCTCGGTGTAAAATCTTGACTCTGGAGAATCTTTTCCACAACGTCGTCAGCATCCACCCGCGTGTCGTCCATTCTTTTCAGCTGAGACTCCATGGAGTCCTGCTTCACTGGGTGTCTGTAGGGAGTAAAACCGGGGAGTCATTTTGTGTGTGTTTGATCACTAATGGTTTCCACAGCAAAATGAAAATGTTTACTCTCTGAACTTTTCATTTAGTGCTAAAAAGCAGGGGTGTGGCTGACCAGTAATCCATAGGGATTTCACAAGGCAACTGGAAACGACGCTTTTCAGTTGACTCACAGAGTCATCAGTGCTACTAATGGTTCATGTTACAATAGAACTTTGAAACACATTTTCATTGGTTGAGTATAGGGTTTCTACTGCAAACATTTATATTTCTTTACTCCACTTTTGTTTCTCGTGATAACTAGTGCTTGAAGCTTTTTTTTTTTTTTTTTTTTTTTTTTTTTAAATCATGCTACACTTAGTCGAAAGATTAGTATGATTAATGCAAAGATCAGTGTGGCAATTACTTCATCATTTTGTGTTGTGTTTATGTGTTGAGCAGTAAAGGTTTTCAGGATGTCAAAAAACAAGCAAACAAAAAACAGTGTCTGAGCTCTTATCAAATGCTGATGTTTTTAGATGACATCACAAAAGAAACAGTGGATGTGGCAGTTTTAAATAATAGATGTCATTGACACCGCATAATGAAACAACAGACACTCTTCCGTTGCTCTGCCTCAAAGCACGACAGCTGCTTCCTGAAAACGTGGCAAAGCTTTCAGGTGTGATTGTGTGCAACTTCCCTAACGCAACTTACTGCTGCTCTACTTTGTGCTCAGATATGTCACTCGTGCATTTTTAACTGTCCTTTGCACAGAATCTGCAATAAAACATGTTACTCACTGTTAATTAAACAGGACTATTGAAAGGAAGTTAAGTCTATACTTCCTTTTCATAAACTGGATTTCCTTGTGCTCCTTTACTTGCTAAATGAACTAATTGCTCACCTGTTGAGTCGTTCACAGGACGAAGCGCTCCGGACTGGTGTGCCTGTAGTGTTGCTGGAGGAGGTGGTGGGCGCTGGATGTTCAGGCAGAGCGGGACAGGGTCTGGAGTCTCTGTCTCGGTCCTCGCTGGGTTCTGGGATGCTACCGATGCCTGTTGAGGCGCTGCCAACCGAATGGTTTCTCCGGTGGCTGAACTCTGACATGCTGGAGGAGCGGGAGTGACCTGTGCTGTAGCCTGATAGGAATAGACAACGAGTTAGTAGCTGTTGTTGAATAATATGCTCTACAATTACCTCAGGGGTGCTTTGACATTTTTCCTCTGGTGAAGTCAGTAAAAATTGATCTTTGACCAGCAGCTTTTAATATTTTTCCATCCCTAGTCCCAATGGGGTATTTCAGTAGATTTGTCAGCAAGTTTAAATATCTGTATGCCCCAACAAATCATGCAAAGGTGTAGCGTAGCATGCAACTGCTACTGAGATACATTCATAATATTAAAAATGTATGTAGTAACATCACCAGTTGAAAATAGATCACATATATCACATGAATCTAAAATAATTGCTTCCCTAATAGATGACCAATGTTAAACAAAGTTGCTGTCTACCATAAGCATTCAAATATTCATTCTTAAATCAATAATCAGCTATAACACTTCTTATGCTGCTGCTAAACCACTTTTGCTGTTTGCAACTTGCAGCGTGTTTAATGATTTATCACTTCGATAGAGTTGCAATGACACCCACACACTTATGTGCTGCTCATGTCTTCAGCAAGCTATTTCAAGCAAGAGACATCTCAGGGCATCGGTTCACTACAGCCGCAGAAGACCAAACTTCCCACACAAAAATAAGAGGTTCAAATAATTCTATCGAGAGTTACACGCGGCAGGAAATATTAAATCATCCTAAATCTAAATCAGAGGGCCATTAGAGCTCTTCACAGTGCATCTCTCCACTTCCTCTGGTCTTTTATTACAGTCATCTGATCTGTCTGTAATGGAAACTCGAAAGTCAGGACTGAACTCTCTGATAGTGTCACTGGAAAATAATTTTATCTCATTCCTCTTCAGTCAAAAGCTTTGCTCAGTTCGACCCTGCACACATATTTTACCCAGTAAGAAAAACTTTAGGTTAGCAAGGAAGCTCCAACAACATCACATCTGTCATGAGGCAGACTAATCATCTTGAGTTGGACTTCAATAGGAGACCAGACCCATTCAGATGTACTGTCTCTCATAATAAGCCCAGTCATTCAGGTGTGGGTAAAACATCTGTCCATGCTCCTGTGACACTCTGCCATCCACAGTCTGCTGGGCCAATACGGAGCAGTATCAAAGATAGCTGCTGCTCTGTCAATCTGATCAGTATCGGAGTGATGAAGCCAAGCGGGGGTAATTTGTACAGCAGCGTGTTTGGGCATGGATGAACCAGTGTAATGACAGCAGGCACTCGCTGCTCCACAACATCAGACTCTGGGCCAATCTGTGTAACTTCACTGGTTAGAGCCAGAAAAAACAGCTCCAGGTCATTTATATGAGCATGACGGAGCCTCGGGGCCAGGTCCTGTTTATTGAGCTGCCCTCCTATACAGATCCTCACCCCGTCAGTGAAGCTGAGGCTGGAGAAAAGCCAACCATGCGACTGAGGTGATGTGTATGTCCAGATGCAATGAGGACACCCAACGTTGGAAACCCCTCATTCTCAGCAGCGCCTGAGGAATGACAGAAATGGCTGAAGCCATAAGCCCTGTCAGGTAGACGCAGGCTAGTAGTGAGATCAAGTTACCCCAGTGAAACAGAGCCAGGTGCTGGCAAATTTTCTGAAAAGAGACAGTCTCTTTCGAGATCCAAATACTCTATACTCTGAGTGGGAGAGAAAACACTCTTTGCGTGACACTGAAGCCCAAGTTGTAGAACCTGCTTAACAGCGCCTGAGTATCTCTCTCTGGTTCCTCCCTGCTGGGAGCACAGAAGACAAAGTTGTCCAGATATGCCGGCACCCTGAGGCCAGTAGCTCACATCAGATTCAGAGCTGCTTACACACACTTGCTGAAAAGGCTTGGGGCGAATGACAACCTGAATATCTGATATTTTTAGATATTTTTTGTGCATTGTATATGTGAACCAGTCGCCCGGTTAAATTGAGCAGAACAGAACTTTGTGTGTGAGCATCCTGAATTTGTATTTCTTGGTTAATTGAAGAAAACTTAGTCTACAATTGGACATAGTAAACCTCCCTTTTTTGGGATGAGGAATTACCAGGAGTAAAATCACGGACTCTTCCACCGGCACAATTTGAATTACCCCCTCGGCTTAAGAGAGAAAAAATGTTGCTCTCTAACACCTCCGTGACTTCCCCCGTGGCTTTTGAGACACCACCGAAAGATGGTGGTCTGTATGACTTCTTCCAGGTCAAACCAAAACCAGTTTATCAGAATAAAGCTTTACACTTATTTCCAAGCAGAATGGCCTTACCTGAGAGTTTGGACTGTTGGCTGGCGTAGCTGGAAGTCCGTGAGTGGCCACAGCCCCCAAAATCATCCGAAACAACCGGACACTTCCCCTCTCGAGTTTCTGCTAGGTTAGAAAACAGATGAAAAAACAGATATAAGATGACAGAGGCTGAAAAACTCAACAAAAGTCTGTTATATCGGGTAAAAAAAAACAACCACTTGCCTCTGATTTAGAAGTAAGAACCTGACATGGAAAGCTCTTACTGTGAAAAACTGGCACTGGCACAAAACTTATCAAAGTCTAGCTCACTACAACAGCTATGTGTAGTACTGTATACAGTCTAAATTAAAGAAGCAGTTGTTGAAACAAGTGATCCAACATGTGTTCTGAGTGTGTTGAGTCAATCAATAACATCAGCAGCACAATTAAAGGTGTCAAACATGCTGTTCTCTGCTTTCCAATACATCCAACCTCAGATACACAGTGAAGCCTCTGTTCCTATGACTATAATCTGGTCTACTGACAGATAAGTAGTCAGATTTCATTTGAAATCATAGACGTGGACCCACTTTGTGCTGTTTCTTCCATATATATCACTTGGTGTTTTAAATTGAATATCGCCTGGATGCTATCAATGCAGTGTTGATTTTGTACTCTAACGCTGTCAACTGGCAGCATCAGCAACATAAAATGCACATATAGGGTGAAAACATAATCCTCTCTGTGTGGATGAATAACTGCTATACACAGAATAATCTTTACACATCGTCCCTCATCTAAGCATCCCGAGTCAGTGGGCGAGTGACCACAGCTGGTAAGTGTCTGGTCACAGGACTAGCTTGGCTTAGTTTATCTTGGAAAAAATAGAAACATTGGCTTGAAATAACAGGGCACCTCCTGATGAAATCCTTTCACCATACTTTGTTCATCAGTATTGCAACACAATTGATTCTGCAAACTGAGATATACACAGATGACAAGAAAATGATCTATGATGAGTCCCATTTACTGTGTGACTGAAGAAGGAAACAAAACAAAACCCAGCAGAAAGTCTGAGCCTTTTTAAAGCTTGTGCAGAAACATAAAACATATGTGCCACCATTTTAATGTCAAATAGTCAAACCAGTAAAAAGGCTGAGCTGCGAGTTCAAATGCCTGCAGGGAAGGAAATGCCTCAACCTCAGAAACACAACAGAAAATATGAAAAGACCACTGAAGGACACACGTGATATCTTAATAGATTATTTGTCCCAGTGTGTGTTTCTCAGAATAATCCTCTGCCAAAAAATAGATAAATCACCAAACTTCCCATCTGGACTGAAAGATGAAGCTCACACCCATGTAAGTTTACATACCTGCGCCTACAATGCAAATTTGGATTCGGGACATGATGATAATGATGTCAAAGAGCATCATATACAGCCCACAAATGCATACACACGCACATGCAAGCACATTGCACACAGTCCTATTTTTAACCATGTAAGAGCCTACAGGGTCAGAGCAGATTGTAGCTAATCTAAAAGAGAACGAGTTTAAATTATACATGAAAGAGCTGCGCTACACTGAAGCTTCCAGGAGGAACAAGCATTCAACATACATGAACACACAGTACAAGAGAGAGTGAAAAATAGAGAGAGGGGGGGGTAGAAGAGGAGAGAAATGAAGCAGAAAGGGACAGCTGGAATAGCATATTATATAATATTTTCACAACGGTGGATCGGAGAGTTACATGCATCCTAATGTAGAGACGTAACAATGCACAAGTTCTCAAACTTGAATTTTCCATTGCACACTGGAATATTTAAACTGGATTGCCGAAGTGCAGCATGGTCAAGAGTGATGCTTCTCTTGGTGTGTTGGAAGTTTGAGTTCAACCAAGCTGCAATGTGCAACTATTGCTTTTCTAACTAGTTTATTTAATTGATTCACCAACAAAAAAAAGTGCTGATATGTGCAAAAAAAACACCCAAAAACAAAAACGGTGTAGACGTCAGACTTACTGTAGATGTTAGCTGTCAAACTTGGTGACAAATAAGGCTTTACTTCCTGTAGTTGCGCCACACTAAAAGCCTGTCATTCATTTCCCTTTGTAAATCTTTTAATGTAAAGCAGCAGCAGGGAAGGCTGGGTGTGTTTTCAGAGTTGGTGGGGACACAACATTGGGGCGGAATATATCAGATAAATCAGGCATTCATTACAGTACATAGGGTAAATATATAGGAATATGAAAGAACTATATGAGATGGTATTACTTACAATAACCCTCGCCTGTTCTGAACTTGGACTGTGAAACCTGGATCTTAATCACTCTAAAATCACATGTGGAACCAGATTACTGACTCTCAATCTGTCATTTTGTGTGCTTTCTAGATAGTTATATAGAATAGAAACTGACTACACGTGAGCAGTGATCATGCTTCACAGAGCACACAGACTCTGAATCTGTCTACAGCACACAACTCTGCAGATGGGATTCAATCACAATTAAATATACTGTTTAGCCTCCAAATGACAAGCTAATATGCTGGTGGGGGGATATATTAGTGTCCCTGAAAGCTGATTGGGACGTATACATACATTCCAATGTAAATATACAGCAGTGAGCTCAGTGTGAAATGGGTTGGCTAAAGCGTTCTCTATCAGGAGCCTGTAAATGTTTAGAAAAGCAAATGGGATGACTAAGCAGAGCGCAGGAGTGTAATGTGGCGTGGTCGGTCTCACCAGAAGAGGCTTTCTGTGAGTCCCCTCCCCTCCTCTCCTCCAGCAGGCTCTCTGCATCTCCCTGGATCCCTATTACCGTGGCTGTGGAGGGAGGCCTGATGACAGAGAAGAAACAATGAGGCTTTATGTGCTCTATCGTATTCAGTGCGTCTATTTTATATAATTCTTCTGGAAAAAAAGATACATTGCAAAGTGAGAAAGAAGAAAATAAGGTAAATGGGCACAAGAGGATTAAAATGAAATAATATATATTAATAGAGAGACTGGTCAGTTAGGTCATAAAATATTGTCATTCAGCTTCAGATAGTGATTAAACACATGCTGTAACAAAAGAAGATGCAGCTTTTGGCATAAACAAGCTACTGAATAATTTTTAGGTCAGATTTTGCCTTTAGGTTAAACATTTCTTTCTCTGTACTGACACATATTTTCACTGAAAAGCATGATTCTACTAGAAGACCCAGTATGACCTAAATGTGTATTAGTTGCAGGATGAAAGTTGTGATTTCAACATGTGGAGCATCAATCTTACATTGTTTGATTCCCATTAGACTGTCCACACCCACAGCTAGCACTCTCTCTAGCTGCAGTCAGCCACACATGTCATAACTTTGGAAAATAATTATTTTAAAAGTACTTATTCCTATAAAGGCAGCAAGACAAAGTAATCAACAACTCCGTGCAACTACAAATACTCAAAGAGGACAAAGTGGACATGGCTTTATATTACAGTGCAGTCAAGGTCCTGGGTTGGTTTTGGTTTTCCAAAGGTAGCTTAAATATCCAAATCTGAGCGGATCCACTGTGAGCACAAGCATTAGAATAATTGTCATCCTTAAACATCAAGCTTTTGTAAAAGTAAACACTGCAAATTTATATTATGTTTTGGGCTTTTTTGCCTTTATTTGACAGTAACTGGCATAGAGGCCGACAGGAAGGAGGAGAGGGGAATGATATGCAACACAGGTCCCTTTGCCAGAGTTAAAGTAGAAAACTGTCACTTTGACTTACGTTTTAAAACAGGGATCCCCTGACATGAGCTGCGTACTGATGATAACCTGTTAACAGAAAATAAAACATGATAGGTTCATTGATTCAGGCTCAGCTTTAGTTCAACATTCCTATCAGCATATATTTATTTATCAGAGGAAAAAAAGGAAAAGTTGGTTGGTTCAAGTTTAGATGTAATTAATATCAATTTTACAAGAATCACATAGCTAAACTCTGAAAAAGGTAAATAGTAAATGCCAGAAGTCTTGATGCAGATTAACCAACTGATCTTAAAAAGTCAGACAGAATCTGTTGAATGAGGATTTTTTTTAAAACAATTTTTCTTTTTTCAGAAGGAATTGTGTTATAAATTAGGGGCTGATGTAATGCTCCATAAAAGGTTGCAGAAAATAGCTGTGGTGAGACAGAAACCTATCCCTTTATTTTCCACTGCTCTTCTTCAATGGTTTATTTCTGGCTACGATCGAATGGACCACCTGGGCACCTGGCCATTGTTCTTGCTACCAATGTTAGACGTTTGTGCAAAAACATTTCCTCTGCCTCATTTTCTAGTTCCGAAAAATACCAGGCTTTTATTCAAAACACCAAGGTTCCCAAAAAGAATAGATACTTTACCGTAACTTCAAAGTTACCTTGAGAATAGAGTTATCCTGACGAGTGTTTTTGGTATCGTAGCCTTCCAGCAGACATCTGCGGGTTGTGTTCCCTGAGCCAGCAAACTCTGCTAAATTCAGATCTGCAAAACCGAGCTGTAGAAGAGAGGATGACACAAGATGACCTTCTGTCTCTCTCAAGAGATTCATCTTTTGTCCAATCAGCACTGTGACAATCTCTGGATGTAAAATGCCAGGCGCTCACATCATCAAACTTCAAGGAAACTGAACACTTTTTTTGATTAGGACAGAATCTTCTCTTAAATAATTGGCTGTTAATCTGTTGCACTTTTAACATTTAATAAAAATGAAGAAGATCTGATACAGTCTGACAAGTGTAGAAGAGGTTATGCATGCTGAGTAAATTACTATCAAGTAGAGAAAATGAACATACATGACATAACGAGCCAACCTGCAGGCAGTGGAGACCATCTGTTTGCTGAAGGCTCACAAGGATCTCTACATAAATATGGCTGATTACTATAATGGAGGTGACCTGGAGGTGGGGGTTAGGGGGTGAGGGTGGGATAATCAAGTGAGGAAATACCTTTGCAAACGCCTTTCCACCCTTCAGCTCCTGGAAAAGAAAAACAAACAATTAAAAGGTTACTCAATTAAAAAAAAAAGGAAAAAAAAGTCTCAAATCCTCGAGGCTTGAAGCTTCATTTGAACATGATTAATTTAGAAGTTCTGGTCCTAAATTTGGCATTAAACAAATGATGAATTTTGGACTGATAACTTTAAGGTACTTTTTTGGTATTTAGCATAATGAAATCAGTTCAATTCCCTCATTCTCTATTGGTGGCGGCTGTCAAACACCATCAGATTTACAAGCAAGCAAACATGAATGTAAATAATTGATCATATTAAATACTAGAATTTAAAAAATCATGTCAAAGTCATTATATCCACATTACTGATGATTAGTTATCAAAAAATATTTATCATTGTTTAATTATTTTGTGAAAGCATCAATAGTCATCCATACATTATTGCTGCGATATCGATATCGAGGTATTTGGTCAAAAATATTGTGATATTTGACTTTATACATATCACTAAGCCCTAGTCTGGATATTAAAACAACAATAATACAATATTATAAATATATTTCTTTGCATTATCAGAAAAATTACAGCATACAAGTTATTCAGACTAATAACTTACTAACTTAAAAGGTACTCTGTAGAGTTTTCGAACATGAGCAGCACAATTTATACAAGTGAGTTTCTGTTTTGTTGGCATTTTACACCTGTGGTCTGTTTTACGCTGTTCCACTGATCACAATAGAAGAAACATTTTAAAATAGTTTCTAAAAACTTTTACAGATGTGCTTTTAATATGATGTCATCTTTTACTGTCTATTTAATTTATCACTGATGGTTTTAGTTCACCCACTGATCTCCTTTTCTTTTCTTGGGCATAGTATTTTGGTTTAATGTTGTAATTTTAAAAAGCATTGTTTTTCATGTGTGTTTTTCTTAACAGAAGATGTTAAGCACTTCATATTCAATGTTTTAGAAAGATATTATTATTATATTATCCTTGTCCTTACTGATGTTTTTGTCTCATATAAGCTTAAAAACTACGTTAGATGAATTCTTTTAACAGCTCAGAGCTCGTTCTGCTGTTTGAGGCTCGAGGCTGAAGGACAACAAAAGGACGAGCGGCACAAGATTTCACACTGATGAGTCTGTTGTCTTCAGAGCGCTGCGCTTGCTATCCGCTGTTTATAGGCGACAGTTCACATTTCAATCTCAAGTTTCGAACTGCCACACAGAAAGTGAACATAACCAATACCAGAATTTAATCCAGACAAAATAAATCTGCAAGAATGAGACATTCCTCTTTATTGCGGCCTTATTTTTTACACCACCAACACCGATGGCTTTGATATTTGCATAAAACTCTTCCCGGATTCATCTTCAATCTGACAACATTTGTTTTACACCACAAGCAAATGTACGTCCTGAGACTCATACTGTACCTTTCTGACAGATACACGACACACACAGGGGTCCAGCACTCCTGTCCCTGCGTTGGCACTCATCTTACACGGAAAAGAAAACCTTTTCCTCCATCGAACGCAGTTGGCCTGCACCGGCTCCCTGTGTGAGGAAATCACACCAAAAAAAAAAAGTCAGGAAATGGTGAAAAATGACAATCACTGTTTTCTTTTCTCAATCTCAAAACAACACTACAGTCAAAACTAAACACAGAGAAGCCGCATTCAGTTTTTATGCTCCATATTTTAGAGTCCAGGTCGGCTCCAACTCTCATTTCTTTTAAATCCTGGTCAATCAATCAAACTTTATTTATATAGCACCTTTCATACATGCTAGTGTATTTAAAAGTGATTTACAGTTAGTTGATTGACAAGCTGATAATGATGAGACAGAACAAGTGACAACATAAAGAAAAGACCAAAGACCAACTGAGACCAATGCACGCAGGAGAAAACCCAGATGATTAAAATGTTAATGAAGTGTAAATAAATAGAAATAAGAGAGAATAAGAGACACACGTTTTTTAAAAGTAAAAGAAAAAAACAGGTAAAAATAGATTAGAAAGGCAGAAGAAAAGTAAGTGAAACCCAAAGATATTCTGTTCACACAAAAACCAAAAACATAATACAAGAAAAATACATGCATGAGATTAAGAAAAGAAAAAAAATAACTAAGAAAAGAGGAATGTGCAGAAGGAGCCAATGAAACCCATGAGGGCTCGTCGGGTGGACCCTCCCAGCTATATAACAATAAAACACAAAATTGGGATAAGTAACTATATGTCATGTCAAATAAATAAATGTCAAATACTCTCTCTGTGCTGCATGTAACACAACAGATGTTCTTCTCAATGTTAAAAAAAAAACAAACCATTTTAATAGATTTCGAAGATATTTTACTAATTTCCTGCTTTGTCACTTTCTTTGAATTTCCTCATTCTTATTTAATTATTAACTGGAGAATTACAACTTAACATCATTTAAATATCATTATTACACAACTCTCCTCCCTGCTTCTGAATCAAGCCGTCAATACGAGCTTATGTACTTATCCTCAGCTTCTTAATAAACAAGCTAATTAATTATAAGCCTGTTTTCACCTATCCATTAATCCAACTGCTGAATTCTTGGGTTTGCGGCGGGCAGGTGCGGACCTGAATTGACACACACGAGAGTGAAAATCTACACATGAACTGAGAGCGGCAGCAGCAGCAGTGTATTCTCAGTTAAAAGGATGAGCTGAGGTGAAAGAGAGGAGAAGCGTGAATGCGTGGGCAGCGTTACGGTAGCCCAGATGGTTACTCTCTCTCCGTCTCTTTCTCTTTCTCACTCTCGCTGGCGTCCTCTCCTCTCCCACTCACCTCACAGACTCCTTTCTGTTCAGACAAACCAAACTAAATTCATTTTTTATCGACTTTTTCTTGGATTTAAATACGAGCAGGGCTGACCATTTCCCTGCCAGCAAAAGCAACAAGTGAAATACCAGAAAAGACTTTTAATCTGGAAAAAAAGCCAAAACAGACATAAAATACATCTTTCTTCGTGACAGCTGAAAAAAAACACCTTATAAATATTTGTTTAGGTGGACTTTTGCTAATGTCACCCCAAATACCCCCCCCCCCCCCCCAAAAAAAAAGCATCATATTTTTATTTCTGTGCAGCTGATACACATTTGTATATATGCAAATGTCCAAATTTGACCTGTTTTTATTGTTCTTTTAACTGAAAAATCAGCATTCAAACAACATGTTGAAAGTGACATTTTCAACATGTCACTTTTTTTCCATAGATAAACACTCTATGGCTCTCTGACATCTTCATTAAGGATAAATCTAACATGTACAGTATTAATAACCAATAGGGGAGTTAATGAATGTGAATTGGTGTAATTATGAGTCAGAATATAAACAGTGTATATAAGGGTTAACACTATATCCATGTCCCGTTGAGGACTTAAAAGATTAACAAAGTGTCAGGATTACTGTTAAGATGGTTAAGACTGGCTGAAAATACGGGCCTGTGTCGTGCACTGCATCCCTCCTCTTCCTCCTCCTCCTCATATGCGCACACGGAGGAGCAGCAGATGCGTGACCAATGTTTTACAAACACTCTGACTTTATCCCGAGGTTGATAAATTGAGTGAACTCCCAGAGAGGGAGAGAGGGGAGTCCCAGCCAGCTGGACACTGTGTGCTTTGGAGATTCTAGCTTGATTACATGTACTGTTTAAAGCTCACAGCGCAAAAAAAAAAAAAAGATCCTATTAGTGAGTGTGAGTTGGGTTTTATGCTCCAATGGAGGTTGTCTCACTCGTCTCTTTACATGAGTTAAGATATCTTGTTAAACTACAGCTGCTCTCCATATAAAAAAGGCAGCTGTAGTCGGATTTTAGATGTATAAAATCTCAGAAAAACACATCTATTTGACATGGATTTGATGTATAGTTTTCTTCTTCTATACCATGTTTAAAAGAAGAAGAAACACTCTCTCCCTTACCTAACCTAACCTAACAAGGGAACTTTGTTTCTCTGCAGAGACAAAAGGCGAAGTCTTGATGAAAAAAACCACACCAAAGGAAAACAAAAGACTCATAAAACAACAATCCCAGACTTCCCTTTACAAAGATGGAGAGTCGGGGTGACTCAAAAGAGCCTCTACAGATATCTTTAACAAATCAAACCGCTGCAGAAATGTGTCATTTAAAGACTCTCGGGGCGTTTTTTTTGTAGCCGAAACATTTCAGGACAGGATGTTTTAATTAGGATCTCGTCTGTGTGAACTTCTCTGTCTGGGTTATATGGGATTAAAAGAGCCTCTTACATCGTTTCTGGACATTCCTTTTAGTTGCTGCTCGTGAATAAAATACACCAAAAAAGGGCAGAGAAAATTGCAGCAATAATAAAATGATCCAGTTACCATCCTGTAGTTTCCTGAAGCCTGAAGTGAAGACATCTAATCTCTACAGCCTTCACAACAAAGGTTTCTCTTTTCTTTAATAATAGAAGTCACTCTATCTCCTGTGTAACCAGTTCTGCAGTGGTTACACAGTCTTCGCTTGTCTCGACTAGTCGGTAACAACGACATTATCATGACAGCAGGGTGACGCTGAATGAAAAAATGTAATTTCCTTTTATGGTTTCAACAGTTTTATGCCGTTTCTAGTTGCTGTTAATAACTACTTTGACGTGAAAATAAACCAAAATTTGTAAATTACCCCATTTATTCCACTACATGACAATGTTGGGAACACAAAGGACAATAGTTTTACTAAAACTGAAACAATTAATCAATTAATCGATTGATACAAGTTAAACATGCTTTCTTTAAGTTATTTTTCATGTAACATTTTCAACTAATGCAGCTTTCTTTCTGTTTCCGAAATGTTAATATTTGATGTTTTTATTCGTCTTCTGTGATAAATTATCTTTGGGGTTTTATACTGTCGATTGAACAAAGGCAATTTGGAGACATTCAATTCAGATTAGAAATATGGTGGACAGTTTAAACTCTTATCTAACATTTTACGGACCAAACAATCAATCAAGACAAGAGCTGAATGTACAGTCCATAAGTACAGTCCATTTAGCTGCAATTATTAGTCAATAAATCAATTAGTCGATCAACAGAGAATGAATCCCCAACTATTTGTATTAACCCATCTATTATCTCGTTAAAGCTTCTTAAATGTGACTATTTTCTGTTGGTCAGAATAAAACAAGACCTTCGAGTCGTCACTTTGGGCTTTGGGAAACAGTGATCGACATTTTGCAATATTTTCTGACATTTTATAGATCAAACATATAGATTAACTAAGAATCATCAATAATGAAAAATAATCAGTAGTTGCAGCCGTAATCAAGATAACAATCAGCATGTTAACTGATAATAAAGGTTAGTTGCAGCATTACTTCTTATTGTGAAAGACATTACTTGAGACATCAGTACTGTATCATGTGACTTTTGGGTGCTAGCTGCTACCAGTGGTGGAAGAAGTATTCATTCCCTTTACTTAAGTAAAAGTACCAATACAGCAATGTAAAAATACTTAATTACAAGTAAAAGTAAAAGTAAAAAGTATTAGCAGCAAAATGTAGTTAAAGTATTACAGTAAAAGTAGTGGTTTGGTCCCTCTGACTGATATATTATTATATATGACATCATTAGATTATTAATAGTGAAGCATCAGTGTTACTGTTGTAGCTGCTGGAGGTGGAGCTAGTTTACACTACTTTATATAAAGTTAGTTTAGTCCAGTGGTTCCCAACCTAGCGGTGGGGCCCCTCCTAAAGGGTCACATGATAAATCTGAGAGGTCATGAGATATTTAATGGGAAGTTCTGATACACAAACCTGCTTTCAGTTTGAGGGTTTTCTTCCTCTAGTGTTTGATTTTTGGTGAAATATTGGCTCAGAAACCATGTGAGACGTTTAGAGGGAAAACCCAAATATTGTGGTGGAGCTGTTAACAACTCATAGGCATCTGAAATGTGACCCTGACTACACACCACTTTTTGTAAGACGTCAAGAAGCCAAAAAAGAAAAGAAAAAGGGTTGCAACCACTTCTTTAACCTTTATTTAAAAGCTTATTATATCATCCGGTGTGTCAAATCTTTATCTTTAAGCAGTGAAATAGATATAGTGGAAAGAGAAAGAGCAATATTTCCTTTAAATTCCCTTTTAAAATGTAGAAGTGGAAGTAAAACGTCACATCATAAGGGAAATGCTCACATGAATGAATGCACTTTTCACCTCTGTGACAGCTTTATTTATGTAGTATACATGCGGTTATGATTGTGTGTGTGTGTGTGTGTCTGGGGAGTGGGGGGGGGGAGTCGGGGCTTTTGGAGTGCTTTTGGGGAAGGTGGGGTGGGTATATATTATGCTTACATGTGTAGCTTGATAATGAATTATTTTATGTGATTAATAAGATGATGATACATTTGATTATGTGCATGACCTTGCTCCTTCTGGGAGGGGGACTGCCAATGGAAACTAACCTTTTGGCTACAATCGGGTGCATTTACTTTTTAAAAAATATATATATCAATGTTCATTAATTTACACTGTCCCTCTTGAACAAATAAAGATAAACTAAACTAACTCAGATGTCGATTAAAGCATCACTCAACATGGCTTCATCAATATTAATCAGTGTGCAACAGAGTCAAAAACCTTACTCCTACTTTTTTTGGAAACTTTACAACCAAAGGCAGTAAAAAAAACGACATTTCTGAGGATTATTGATTAGGCAGCAATAATAGTAATAAAAAAAGAAAGAAAAAAAAGGGAAGCATATTTGGCTTTTGTGGCAGAAATCAATCCCACAACCTCAGCAAGGAAGTACGCTGTCTTGAATATGAGGACAATGCATACTCTCATTGTCACACAGTCGGTGTTAATATGTAGTTTATGCTGCTATTTAACATGTAATGGTTATAAAATATCTCTCTGGTTGGACGGTGGTGTTTCATTTGGCTTGACATCAGCTGGTGAGTAATGTCAGCCTTGTTAGCTCATAACGCAGCTTTGTGAAGCTTTAAAAGCGACTGGGCTCATTTAACCTGCAAGCAACCAAACAGCAGACCCAGTCAGTGTTTTTCATGCTCGTATTAAATTAAGAAACCCCCCAAAACAACATCCTCACCGAGAAGACTCCTCGGAGAAGCCGCCGTCCAAGAGTCTGACTTTACAGAAGAGGACACCGTTCACAAAAGGGACCGACGACAGGTCATCCAGCTCAAAGTCCACCTTGAACTTGAATTTCTTCTTTTTCATCATCATTAAATCCATACACAGGCTCAGTGCTGGTGAGAAGATGCTCCGATCTCGCCCGTCGCTGACATTACAGCCCCATTGTGTCTCTGCACAGATCCGCGTAATGTTTGTTGTGGGAGGAGGGTGAAGACTGTGAGACACTTCCGGCGGTGGGTCTTCAGAATAAAAGCAGTTTTTTAAAGAAAAGTACCAGTATGTAGAATTTAGTGTAATCTAAAACAATGGTTCTCAAAGAAGGGTCAAGGTTCCCCAGCAAAAAGGAGAATCATTTATTTTCACTTGAATACCATCCATAAGTAACATTATCGCAGAATACTGAAGTTTATTTATTAGGATAAACCCCTTGAGATGAACCATCTCGTTTCCGAGGGGGTCCTAGCATACAATACAAAGTGAAAACCAAAAGTGAACAACAATAAACAATCCTACAGACATACTTCAACTATAACAACACACAAACATTAGATGATAAGTACATAAATAAACAAACAAACAAACAAACAAACAAACAGACACAACCATAGGTGGCCACCAACAGGCCATGAACAAATGAACAGATGTTGGCCTAGCAAACCATAATGAAGAAGAAAAAACACATAATATAAACACAAGTGTACAGTGTATTATATATAATGTGTGTTTATATCATCATCTGAAACGTACAATTTAACTCAAAATAAGAAGACAAACCATATTTAAACATGTGAAATGATGTCAATGATCGTATATTAGAGGGTGAATTATTCCAGTCAGAATAAACAGAAATATATTTTTTCCAATTGATTTTGTGACTGTAGGAATGGAGAGAAAGCTTTGTGTTGAATGCCTTAATTGATATATTGAGGAATATGTATGAATGTATGACTGCGTTGGTACATATCGGACAGCATATACGCCAATACCAATATTAAAGGTCAATATCAACCGATAATATCGACTGACCAATATATTGGTCGGACATTTTTCAGAACAGGATGTTTTAATTAGGATCTCATCTGTATCAGGGTTATGGGATTAAAAGAACCTCTTACATCGTTTCTGGACATTCATTTAGTTAGTGTGGCTGATCACGAATGATGATTGTTAAAACCAAGGAGATTCTTTGAAAAGTATTGTACACCTTATCATTAGCACGTTTGTTTTCTTTTTCGGTTAAACACATTTAAGTAAAAGTATATTTAAAATTGTATAAATAATGTTGACCTTCTTCTGCTATGATTCTGTCACCACACACATAATTGAGCTGCTTTTATCTTGATGTAAGCATTGACTGAGCGGATGCACAGTGATGACAGCTGGAAGCTTGATGGTAGTTAAGAGAAGCCCGCCTCCTCTCTCTGTCGCCTCCTGGCGGTCAGTCAGCACAGCAGCAGCACTGATTGAACACATAACACCAACAAAGTGACACCAGATGCTGTTGTTTAATATTTGTCGCCATCTTGTGGTATAATGCAAGTATTGCTGTAGGACTCTATTTTTAACTCTGCACTCTGGACAATCTCATAATTTTTAATTTGAGTTTCTATTGTTGTTTTGGCATGAATTACATCATATATATGCAATATACTGTATGTTATGCATACTTTTATTTGCATACAGGTCTCTCAAAGCTTAACCTGACATTTTTGGCCTCTTTGGATATTTTGAGATCCGTACCAAGAATTCTTATTGGTACAACATTAGATCATAAAGACACATTGGATAGAGTTTAAGAGGTTAATCCGACATGTATTTAATTAGATTTGCAGTTTTCATAAGTGCCAACTGAGTTTCTAAAGTGGGGTTAAACACATCCCCTGTCACCCCCCCCCCCCCCCCCCCCCTCTCCAATGTCTCTCTCTCTCTTTTTAAAGCAGCTGAGGACCCCCAATTAAAAAAGTTGTGTAGCTTAGTTTTGCCTGGACCAGCTGTCAGATTCTTGTGGGTATGACTCACAGAGCTGAAACAGATAGATCATAGTAACTCTTGCATGCATGTATATGAAACCAACTGTAGGCTACTCTGTGTGACTTTACATGTTTGCCTGCGTGTGTACTGTTGCACCACAATACCACAACACAAAATAAGCATTAAAAAAATAAAGCAAACAACTAAATACTTGTTAGATGCATTTATGCAGGGAACTATTTGAATTATGATGCAAAGGAAAATGACTATTAAAGCAGCTATCTCACCTGTGTGGGCAATCAAATATGAAAATGTAGCCTGTGAAAACATTATACTTAGTAAGTGTGGTGAGAGTTGTGTCTGCTGAAGGGTGTGTCTGTAGTGACTGTGTGCGCAGTGAAAGAGGAGGTCTTCTCAGGCAAACTGAACCCAGTCTCTCCACCCTTTTGCTCAGCGCTGCCAGCCTACCTCATCCGCATACAGCTTCCTACAAATCCGCATTTTTTTTTTTTTGTATCGCTTGTTTACTGGATTATACACTACACCGATTTATGCGGACTTTTCTACGATTTGTTTTCCAAGCTGCGCTGCGGAAATATCTTTGAAATCATCCGGGATAGAAACCAGAAGTGCCAACCGCAGGAATCGGTTTGTGTGTGTATTTCAACACCAGTTTAATTTCCCATTGTGTGTGTTTGTGGAGCTCTAAAGGCCAAGACTTTTCATTCTCAGTCTAATCATGTACCAAGTTGTAAGGAAACTGTTTTTTACGGACTGCCGGTGTGCAGAAGATGCATCCAAAACGTACGAGGAGCTGTTCGCTAAACTGGACACCAACAAGGATGGGAAAGTGGATGTGTCCGAGCTGAAGGCAGGCCTGGCTGCCATGGGCATCCAAACTGGGAAAGCAGCAGCTCAGGTAGAGTCATGGATACAGGATTTTCTGTCTCCCTATATAAGGTCACTAATGTCTGTATGTATACAGACATTAGTGACCTTATAGGGAGACAGAAAGTCACAAATAGTGTTGTTCTGCATTCCTGAAGGAACTTAGGAGGCTCCAGGCCTCATAGGAAGTAATTAAGTATTAATTATTTATTTAAGTACAGTGAGATACTAGTACTTTATTTATATAACATTGTAAAAAATACCATCACAGTCTCTAAGGGCCCATGGTAATGTCTTCAGATTACTTGTTTATCTAATCAGTCAATCTAATCAGTATGAAATTTAAAGATTTCCAATTTTCGGTGACATAAAACAGAAGAAAAAGCAGGAAATCATCACATTTGTGAAGCTGAAACTTGATCATGTTTGGGATTTTTGCTTGATGATAGACTTCAATGGTTTATCAATTATCAAAATTGTTGTTTATTCATTTTAAGGATTCATAAACTTATGATTTCAGCGATAATGAACTTGATTGTGTATTTTACTCCACTACATGTATTTGACTGCAATAGTTACAAATACTGCAGATGCATATTTTCAATTGGAATATAAGCTTATTATGTGCAGTAAAAAATCATGTGGGGATTACTGAAAGGGCCCAGGGGCTGCAGGGTGTCAGGGAGCCCCTGAATCAGAGTCTCTGTTTAAAGTGACTGTCAACAGTTCTTGTTGGAAAGTCACAGAGTATTGACTATCTACTAATCAAATCCAATTCAACATGTTTTTGTTTGTTGTGTCATATTACAGCTGCACAACAGACTGTGGCACACATTTCATTAAGCGGTCAAATGAGTAAATCAGCTTACATGCTTGGAACGTGACTCACTTGTGGATGTTCCATTAAAATTGCATCTATAAAGGGAACTACAATGTGCAGACTTTCTTCTCCCTTTTGTCCAGTTGTATTATGTCAGTGCAGCAAGATTCTGAATGCAGGACTTTTACAGAATGAGCAGTGTTATCTATCCATCTTTACCACTGTGGATCTGCCCTTGAGCAAGGCACTTACATTCCAACTACATTGCAGTGGAGCAGCTCAATGGCCAACAGATCAGACTGTGGTTCAGGGAAACTCTTAAGTGTGAATATGAGAGTGTGGAGAGGGTTTTAGTGTTAAGGTGAACCTCCTCTGGACAAATAAAGACTCAAAATGAAATGAGACTCTTAATCCTAAACTTCAAAATACAGTCATGTCCTAAACCTAGATTGAGCCCTCTGAAGAGACGATGATCTCTAGAAAACGCCCTCAGTCTGATAAGTGTGATATACTGAGGTGTGTGAGGATTTCATTATTTTCCTACACAATATTTTTTCTATATAACATATTTTATTGTTTTTTTTTTAACTTATACAACAACCACACAGTACAACAATAGAAAGACATATTAACAAACACATTAACAGACCTATTAACAAACAGGCAGTTGCAGAACTATTGTTTCATTTCTGCTTTTGGTTTACAAAGACAGAAATAGATATAAGACACTAACTAGATGTGACTTACACCACTTGGAGTTACATTTAGGAAGGTGGGGGTTGTTTAGCTTTAAAGTAATCCATAACTGGTACATATTGTAACTTTTCTCCAGTTTGAGATGCTGCATACCTCTGTCAGCCCCTTAGTCCAGCTCGGTGGATGATGATTCTTCCATTGGGGAGGATCAGTCTCTGTGCCAAATAAAAGTTTTGTTATTTTTAGATTATTCCCAATAAGATAATAACTGTTCTCTCCTACTATGCCAAAAACATAGCCATCACAGAATCCATCTGAATGACCATCTTGAAAATATCTCTCAGTGTTTTGAAGATTGAACTCCAGTAAATGGACAAAGAGTAGATGATAGAGATGGAGGTGTGAGTCTACACTTGTCACAGGTGTATCTGGTAACATTTTAGAGTTGACTTCAGAGAAATGAAGGCCATGTAGAACCTTAAACTGAATGAGGCCATGCCGGGCCCAGATTGAGGCTGTATGCACTCCCTTCAGGGCTTTTCTTCACAGCCCAAATCCCTCTACCATGCAAAGTTTACAACTTCCAATTATGGGTTTTAAGTTAGACAAGGAATTACAAATACAAGATATTGCACTTCTTTTTGAAGGCTCAAAGGATAACAGAGATGTCATGGGAGATCCATCAGGCCTTAATACATCTACGAACATGAAGGAATCTGAAAAAGTGCGATTGTTGTAAATTTCCCAAACAAAATTTGCCTTGTTGGTCAAACAGTATTTTTCACGTCATGACAGTAAATCAAATGGAATAGGGAAATTAAGACACACAGGAGAAAGTAACCATGAATCTATAAATGGCCGAATCCTTAGAGCAAATTGACATTATCTTTTACTTCCTCCAAGATTAGTACATGTGTAGAGACCCATCGTGAGAGAGTTTCAGAACCTCAATTTAAGGCTCATTTCCTCAGTTTTTTACCCCCACAGACAGCAACAAATTACCATGAGGCATGTATACATCTTGACAATTTGGTCTGTTATGAAAAATGGCAGCAAGCTCAGGCTGTTAAAGAGTAGCAGGGTGAGTGACGAAAAGGTGGAGCAGATTTTCACAAATGGTCTCAAAGTTCAAACTGGGTAGGTGAACGTTCATTGTCGGCTGCGGCTTTGAGAGGAAGGTCCCACCTTGGCTGATCAAATAATCTTACATTCCTCAGGCTCATCAGTGAGTCCGATAACTTTTAAAAGTATGAGTCATGAAAGAGGTCACCGCCGTGTGGGTGCCCAGGTGCTGTAAAACAGAAGCAGTTACAACATGATTATTAGATAAATGGGTAATAAACATGCACAATGGCTGCTTTCCCAGCAGATTCATTTAAGCACCGGTAGTGGTGGAAGAAGTATGTACATTCTTTACATAGGTAATACAACAATGAAAAAATACTCCAATACAAGTCCTTCATTCAAAATGGTACCTAAGTTAAAATTCTCATAGTTAAGTTTCACCACTGACAAGCAGTGCATCACATTTATCTGTCTCTTGAAACTTTTGTAATTCTGGGTCTGAGTCTAAATCTTTGACAACAAATTTCTAAAGGTTGGAAAGCTATTGCAATATTTTCCGTTCATTGATTACACAATTCATCTGTTGCACCCGTCCATATAACTTGCATGACCTCTTGAATTTTGAACCTGCTTTATTCTGCCACCAACTGGCAGAATAAAGCAGTTTCTGTAAGAGGAGGAGATGACATAATTAACTCAAGCCCCAGCTGAACTAAACCTCTCCTCCCGCCCAATGAGCAGGTCAGACAACCAGAAAACCTAAATACACTTTCTGGGAGCTGAGAGACTCTGACACTCTGACATAAAGAAACTGGATTGCTAACATTCTTTGTTTTCCCTTTTCTAGAAAATAGTTTCTTCTGGAGACCAAAATAAAGATGACAGTCTTGACTTCAGTGAGTTCTCCAAGTATCTAAAGGAACATGAGAAGAAGTTACAGCTGACCTTCAAAAGCTTGGACAAAAACAATGATGGTACGGTGTAATTATGTTAACTTAAAACTGTGCTTCATACATGAATAAATACTGAAAATACTGTGATTTTGCTTGTGAAGTGCAGTAATAATATATTTGACTCCTTTTTATTTTCAACAGGCCGGATAGACTTCACGGAAATCCAGCATTCACTTGCAGATTTAGGGATGGACATCAGCAAGGAGGAGGCAGAGAAGATCCTTCAAAGGTATTTCTGCTTCTTGTTGTTCCTTTTGCAGCTGTCAATGGCTGTGTCCTACCAAGAACAGGGGTTGAAGAGGCACCTGGATCATAATACAGGCCAGCCAGTCACATCACAGAACTAAGGGCGCTGGGCTCTGCCTGTTACTCGTCCTCCTATTTCCCAGGGAAAAGATTTATTCTCAGGTTTTGCACCAAGAGAGTTCCGGGGGGACTGCCACTTATTTACTATCCTGTACACAGCCCTCCTGGTTTTTTGTCTTGTTGATCCTAAGTAGCTGTGCATTAGCATGCTCTTGTCCACTGTTTTGAGTCCATGGTAAAGAGGTGTCGTTCTTACATAGTACATTCACTTCCACATTCACTTCTAACCAGTGAATTTTGGTTTCTATCACTGTAATCTCCTGTAGACATCTGTGGTAGTTGTCCGTGGAGAATGGTGGCATCTTGCTGATCATTTCTCATCACTGCAGTACAGGCTTATTCTGTTAGATGGCCTCACTCACTCAGCAATGAGGTTATAAAAGTGTTAAAATAAAACAATAGCTGTAAAACGATCAGTCCCAGTAATTTATAAGTATCCAGGAGCCGCTGCTTTTTTCTTTCTTTTTTTTTTACCGCAGAAGAAAAACAAGAATATCAGTAGAAAGATGCAAGAAAAAATGAAAGCAAGCAGAAAAGCATTTGCACTGCTAGAGAACAGGAAGTACAGGTACAAAAACATGACTTTAGTGTCTGTCAGTGGGACCCAGGCTCCTTAAAGTGTTCTGCTCCTGTCACTTGCGGACCCCAGCAAAAACTTCATGATCCTGAACTAAAAGTGAAAGGAAGAAGCTCATAAGTACTTCAGATGTGAAAGGAGGGGACCTGTGTGAGCAACTGATAACCAGTTCAATGTGTAGTTGGGCTGGGAAGTGGGCTGATGATACATGATAAAGAGTCAGCAAGACGTTCTTACTGTATATCAGAGTAGAACTGGAGACAGTATCCAAACATGTAGAAAGAGGATCATTAGCAGACAGTAACAACTCTGTGAATTGCTAAATCTACTGCTGCTAAATTACATTTGTTAATATATATATATCTTCCAAAAGAATATACAAGAGGGTGAAGCTGTAATATAACATTTTAGCTGCATGAACACACTCAAAGTCAGAAATGTTGCCCGAGGACCCAAAAGCAGACATTAAAATGTAGTCATAGCCGTATGTTGTATTTACTGCAAGGTGGTTAATGGTGAATCAAACCTTCTTTTGTCAAAAAGTTTGGAAACTTTGAATATAAGCTAGGGAAAGCCTTGTAAATAAATAAATAAAAAGGTAAAAGTTTTTAAAGTGAATACAAACACTGAATGACATATAGACTCATATAGACGCTGCTTCTTCCATCAGTCTACTTCTGAAAATACTACTGTATCTTGAATTTTGTAAAACTGTTTTCTTTTGTGGTTTTTTGGGGGGGGGTTTTTAAGATTTTTTTCAGGCATAGACACCTTTATTTGATAGTTGCCAGACAGGAAACATGGGAGAGAGAGGGGGTGTGTGACATGCAGTACAGGTCCGCCGGCCGGGATTTGAAACCGGGGTCCACTGCGTAGGTGGCATGCGCTCTAACCACTCAACCACCTGCGCACCTTTTTTGTCTTTTAATAAGTTGGGTTGTACATTTCTATATTTTTTTTTTTTTTTTTTTTCAGAGTTGAGGTTAATCATTTTCTTGCGATGTTTCAATCGTCTGCTCCTCAGTAACACGTCTATTACTTAACACAGACAGACCTCCACCAATTAGTTCAAAGTTATAAAAACTACTGTAATTAGTTTAGTATATGCTGATTGGGGCTGCCTGGCGCTAAAGAAATAATACAACTCTTAATTTCTTAACAGACAATGGTAACAATAATGGTGGACTGTATTAGTAAATGATTTTGTGAGGAGGTTCTCGGACCTACGTACATGTGTATACAACTTGTTAATATGTGTGAATTAGGAATTCTGGTACTTGGAAGAAGAAAAAAATAAAAAAAGGTATTGAATTTTATGCAGTTTTATATTCGGTTTTATGCGCTTTTTAAGTAAGCAATGAGTGAAAAGGTTCATCAGTAGAGAAATATTCTTTCCCAAATTAATAAATAAGCTGCTAGATTTCACTGTATGATTTATTTAAACAACAGTCTTCCTGCTCACAACTGTATATTGATCTTTATTCAGCGAGTCAGGCCAGGTTTATGCAGGAAGCTGCACATGATGAACTTTACTGTATGTATTGGCATAAACAAAATATTGTGCTAATGTTTGTTTGTTTTTGTACAACATTATGATGTACAGGAGGGAGACGCACATGATGTGCAAGAGCAAACATGATAGTAAGACCTTAATAGAGAAGTAAGACAGGATGTTCATGACAGTGAATCAGACAAAAAGATTAATTTGAAAACCGCAGACTTATTGATGAATGTCTCAGTCAGCTGAATTCACACAAAGGAAGGAAGCAAATTAAGAATATACGTGCACTGAGGAGAGATGCGGAAAGAGATTCATTAAAAGAGAAACCAACCGCATGTTTTCTTTCATTTTCATATTTGTTGTATATTTTTAGAAGATAGTTTTTAAATATACACAAATGAGCTCAGAAATGTTTGCTTATTCCATTTTGTACTCACATGACTTCATGACTTGGGACCTAACAAGCTTTCTTGTTTTCATGCTCTCTCACTATTATCTCTTGGCATTAAGCAAATCCTTCTCCTCTCTCACGTCTCTCTCTCTCTCTCTCTCTGACTGAGCAGAGGCCTGAAAACCGAATGGGATTTAGAGAAGTGTAATCTAGTTGTCAATTGTCTCCCAGCAGTTGGTTAAAGGGCTCGATGATATGACCTTAAAATGCATTTAATTGAAATTCTCAAATTCACCTTTTTATAAACATAATACAAACAATGTGGATAAGTGCACAATATTTACTTCCTTGTGCTCTATGTTAGACGTCTACTTCTGGTCGGTGTTAGTGGCTGTTTTAGGTATACTTAATTATATAATTATACTCAATTATATGCAGGGTTGTAGCTCCCTCTGGAGACACTGGGGTCATGTCCTCAGTATGTTGGGAAATGTGTGGGATTTAGAAACAATGTGTATATGTGGATATAAGTTGAAAAATATAAAATAACATGTGTAAAATGTAGGCCTTTATGCTGTTATGCCAGATCTTGTGCTGTATTATTACCTTACATTAAGGAGTTCTTCAGGAGGTGTGGTTTAAAGAAAAAGGTCAAATATTTGATAAATAAAATATTAATGTTAGGTCATGAATTGTATAATATGTCAGCCTTAACACCTGCTTTCTTCACATCCACACTTGCTTCTTTGGTAAGGTTTACATAAAAAGGCGCAACTGAAAGAACAAAATAAAAAACCTGCATATTATGTATAAAAGCCTCATCTGGTCAGGATTAAATGGAATACAGACATTTCTGTGTTGAATGTTTCAACATGAGTACAGACAGGTTGGTAAAGGAGTTTTAAAGTTGTGATTTTAGTTAAATTTGGGTCTGGGGAATACAAAGTAAAATACAAAACAAAGTTTCTTCAATAGGTCAATAAATGAGTCATTTTATCCGAGTCCCAGATAACTAGGCCATTTGTTCAGATTTGATCATTTCCTCCTATCTGTCTTGTTACAGTATTGATGTGGACGGCACCATGACTGTGGACTGGAATGAATGGAGGGAACATTTCCTGTTTAACCCAGCCACCAACCTGCAGGACATTATCCGCTACTGGAAGCACAGCACGGTAAGAGGAGGGCCGGAGCCTCATTGATTGTTGTGTTTAGTGTACATAGTGATACCCTCTTCAAACACAGACCAAAACCACTTCCTGTACAAGCAATGTATTATTCATCAGTGCGTTGCAATAACAAAATGTAAGTTTGTTGACCTGTTGTCATGGTGAAGACACAGCTGGCACAATGCATGTTTGAAACTGAATACTTTTAACTTTTTAATTGTTAATATGTCCTTTGGTTCAATTACGTCACCTTGAACATGCTGCTGTATTTGTTGTATTTCCTTTGACAATGACCTAAAAGTTGCATTTCATACCATTTTTGCCATTTGGAGTCACAAGTTCTCTCATGCTACAGTAAGTCAGTTTGCAATTACATATTATGAGCAGTGCTGTAGTTAAGAAATGAAAACAGTATTTCTGACACTAGTCAGTTTTAGCAGATGAAAGATGTTCAGATTTCATAAAATGAATCATTACGTATAAACTTGTTTTTAAAGTAAAATTGAAGCGACATTGAGGTTTCCTGGCATCCAGCCTGTACCTTCACCTTTCTTAGACTGTCACAGATCTCACTTTAAGAACCTTTTGGCTCTGAAGGGGAAAGTTGTTAAAGAGACTCGTCAGCTGATGCTGGATTTGTTTGGCAGCATATCAGTAGCTCTACGTCAACAGATTAGACTCATTCATTACCACAGAAGAGCTGACAAAAAGAGGGAGAGAGGTGGAAAGAGAGCATGATGAGAGGAGGAAGCTGTGAAGAGTTCCTAACCTGTAATTACGATCAAGACTTATCGGAAAAGAAGATTGACGTGACTTTTTCTTGTGACCTTTTTATGAAAAAAGAGGTTGCTGGTCCAGTTCTCAAAACTGTCTGAATGAACATAACTATCAAACATGATACTTTCATTCATAACCTTTTGTTGATTGTTTAAATTTACAATGAATATTAAAAATCCTACAGTTTGAAGTGAATTTCCACATGGAGCTTGTTGGCTATATAGAAATAAACTGTGACATGACAGTGGTCGTATACCTGAAATACCGCCAGATCCAGTCAATGACAAATCTCTGACGTTTGCTGCCTCTGTTTACTGGCACAGCCTCAGAGGTTAAATAAACCTGTTGCTGCTAAACTCGGCAGAGATAAGCTAATTTCATGCTGACCTGAGGGGGGATTACCTCGTCAGTGGGATCGGAACATGAGAAGGAGGGAAGGAAGTGAGTCGGGAACAGGACAGGGCAAGGGTGAGGTGACTAGGAAGAGGCATCGGTGAGACTAAAGCAGTAGTTGGTTCCATCGATGGCAGTAACAGCTTCCCAATACTTCCAGTATTCATGTCAATGGTTACTGACCACCGGAGATTCAGTATTTCTCCCCTCGGGCTGGATTGGATTTGCAGACCCTTGGCATCTGATTAGAATCGTGTAAAGGATCTGATCAGTTTAGGAGGAAGATTTTACAATTCTGGGACTATATTGAGCTGGATCAGCAGCTTCATTTAAAGGCTTGAGATGGCCATCGCTCTGCTGCAGCCTCAGCATCAGCATAGAAACTGGTTCATCCTTGACTTTGACGATGATGGAGCGATTTATGAGGTGGAGGTGGATGTGGTAGGTTCTTAAAACTTGATTTTAGTGTCTTTATGGAGCCTGGTAGGTCGGTGTGACTGATTATCCAAATTTAACTCATCACAGATACTACATATATATCTATTGATGTATGTGTCGGCTGAGAAATAACAAGACATTTCTGTACAGACATGTCCGAGATATACTTAAGATTATTAAGAAACTGTTGCCATTAGGTAGTTTGCCCACCAAAGAGCAATGACAAGTTTATTTCCCACTCACTTCATTATAAAAAATGTTTATTTATTAGTTTTTTACTATATGTTAATAAAATAATTTGGAATGATATATTGTTGTCAAATCAAAGGTTCAGCATCAGTGAAGCTATATGTATTATATTAACACCTCAGCAATCTAATGCCCTCTAATACAATTAAAGCTAATACATTTAAATTCTGTTTAGTTAGTATTATTATTTTTTTTTTGATGGAGCTGTTGGATTAGATTGAAGTTTCCCTTACATTCCCCCAGCCTTGCATGAATGTATGAAGAGGGGACATGAAATAAAGAACAACTGACAGTATAAGGGTATTCAAAACAATAAAACACCACCAAGTTCATAATCAGTGCTTTTCTGACACAATCTCAATATCTTAAACTTCACAAAGGCTCTCATGTATGTTTGTACTGCACAGGTGTTCACATTATTGTGTCCACTGTCTGTGTGATAGTTTAAGTGAACGGTGGCCATCAGTGTCGCCTGGAAATGTTGTTCATCGCTTTAACTTTTACTTGTGATCTCACAAAAGATATGCAGAAAGAAGTGTAATTTAATAACTGATATTGATTCATCTACATTAAATTAATGTTCATTTTATTTAATTTAATTGAAATAAGATTGCTGCAAATGCAGACTGTTGGCATGTGAGAATGTACTCCTTCTCCTTCAAATTTTTATGTCAGTGATGCAACTGGATTTAAGCACTGTGATGATGTAATTGATCTCACGGCATGGGGTTTTCCTGGGAGTTGTGCAACATTTTTGGATGAGGATAAGGCGATTGTCTGGTCCTGCCACGCTTTAAGTTCCAGGTGTGGCTTTGGATCAAACTGCATGTGGTTTTGAAGCTGTACGATTAAATGAAAGTCAGTCTCAAAAATATGCTTTTAATGGATTTTAAATTATGTTTCAAGCAAAACAAACTTCTAGTTAAACTGACTGTTTAAAGTGAAAATGATCATCATTCATCATTGCCATAAAGCACAAGATAAATGAACTGACATCTGCTGGCTTTACAAATTCTCACAGATTATTTAGGCAGCGTTTAGAGTACAAACCCCTCACATTGTGGCTTTAAATAGGCATTTATCAGCTGGCGGAGGACTTAAGGTTTTAGTTTGAAATTGTCAATTTGAAGAGTAATTAAATGTTCCTTTAGCTCACTGTTGATGTTTTCGAAACACAATTCATTAATAAATTTCCTTTACTGTGTGTTAACTGTACTCTGTTGTGTCTAGGTGCTGGACATTGGTGACAGCCTCGCCATCCCGGATGAGTTCACAGAGGAGGAGAAGACCACCGGTCTGTGGTGGAGGCAGCTGTCTGCGGGGGCCATGGCAGGTGCAGTGTCCCGTACAGGCACCGCCCCGCTGGACAGAATGAAAGTCTTCATGCAGGTGTGTGTCAAGGCTTTTTTTTTTATTAATTGCTTGTAATATCCTAGTTTTCAGATCTTCATTATACATCACATATTGAATAATAATTATAGTTTTTTTGGTTCCAGGGCTATTAAAACGTACTCCTTAAAGGACAGTAACTTTCAGACCAAACAAATATGTGGTTTAATTCACGCAGGATGAGGCAGAGTTCACAAAACAGTAGTAGTAAGTGTAATGTGATTAGTTTAGATTGTACAGTGTGTTATTGGCTCAAATGGCATAGAATTACAATATACAAGGGAGAAACAGCTCATGGACAATGTAAAAATAATTTATTCTTATAGAACTTGTGAATAATTGTTATTATATTTTACATTTTGCTTACAGTTTCATGTAAACTATTTGTATTGCCAGTTGTGATTTCATGACTAACATTAGCAAGGGTTTTATTTAAAGGTGCATTCCTCCAAGAGCAACAAAATCAGCCTGGCTGGTGGTTTCAAGCAAATGTTAAAGGAAGGAGGGGCGATGTCTCTGTGGAGAGGAAACGGTATTAACGTCCTGAAGATCGCCCCTGAGACGGCCATTAAATTCATGGCCTATGAGCAGGTAAATCAGTTTTCTCCAGTTACCTCTTCAAAAACACACCAAATACAGCATGCACCTCAGGCTTGACTGGAACATATTGATGTAAGTTTTTGCTATCAAGACCATAATGTTGTTAGATAATAGTCATTGACTTTACATGCACTACAACACTTCCTTCACTGTTTTCCACCAGTATAAGAAGCTGCTGTCCAGTGAACCAGGGAAGGTCAAGACTCATGAGAGGTTCATGGCTGGATCGCTGGCCGGAGCAACAGCACAAACAGCTATTTACCCCATGGAGGTGAGTTTCAGAGACATAGAGTGTGTTTGTTTGTCAGACAACTTCCCAATGGGGTCAATTACAGTGTATGTATAGGTTTACAGTATACATTGGTTTATTGCATCACTTGCGCTTGTTTGTTGCTGTGTTAAATGTAGAAATAATCAAATCAAAACAGATAAAACATATTGGAACTGAGGTAAAACTAATGAAATTAGTTTAAAAAATATATTTTTTGAAAGATATCTCTGCAGTGTGTCTTGTTAAAGAAAATTATCTTTGTTAATGTTTTCCTTTTGGGGGACATTTTTAACATTGTAAATGAGTATCATGCAGCTTTGTTCTTCAGTTGTTCATACAAGAACATTTTGAGAGTATTTTGATTCTGTGAAGTGTTCACAAATGCATTAACAGTCATGTGTCTTTTGAACCTGCTGCATTATTTCCACCATATGATTTCCAGTGTTTAAGAAATATAATTATATTTTCACAAAAAGGTAAAACAAGATTACAAATACAAACAGCTTATGTGACAACAGTGCTGAGGACCATATAAACTAGAGGGTCAAGCCAAGCAGACATATACGTTTATAATATCACTAATAAGGCCAAAAAATTGAGAAGTCCACTTTATCAGAGAGAATTGAGTCTGGAGCCAGATTACATCTAATGTGATTAAAATATTGACAAGTTTTAATTGTGGGGGAAAACATTTCCTCAGAAACTTGTTTATTCTAGATATATTCCAAATTATTATATTTTCAGCATTCTTGTTATTAAACCTACATTTCTGGCTACAATAAATTGTCAGAAGTGCTTCCCAGTGAAGAGCAGCCTCTCTGATTGATGATCTTTGTTCATTTAGGTGATGAAAACTCGGCTTACCTTGCGGAAGACCGGACAGTACTCAGGAATGTTTGACTGTGCCAAGAAAATCGTGAAGAAGGAGGGAGTGAAGGCATTTTATAAGGGCTACATTCCCAATATTCTGGGCATCATTCCCTACGCAGGGATAGATCTTGCGGTGTATGAGGTATGTGGAGAGGAATCATTTTCGGATATAAAGCACTTAACGCAGTATTCAACCTCATCCTCATCACACACGCTAACACCTCTCTGATCCTCACCAGAGTTTGAAAAACTTCTGGTTGGCCAACTATGCCAAAGACACAGCCAACCCAGGTGTGTTGGTGCTGCTGGGCTGCGGTACCATCTCCAGCACATGTGGCCAGCTGGCCAGTTACCCCCTGGCTCTGATCCGCACCAGGATGCAGGCGCAAGGTACACAGACCCAAATCTCATTTCTTTGAACAGTGTTTGGGTCAGCCAACTAGTGCGTGTCACACTATAGGTTAAAACCTGACACATACTGTAAACCTACTGTAAATTATTTATTGTGATTATTAAATGGGAACTAAGATAAGTGGGCATTGTGACACATTACTGTTATGAATTAAATGGAGTAGGTCAACATATTGGGAAATATGCTTATTTGCTCTGAGAGTTTGATACCACTCTCATGTCTGTATGATAATACAAAGCTGCAACCAGCAGCTGGTTAGTGAAGCTCAGTGTAAAGACACAGTTGTAAATTGATTTTTTTAGGAAATAAAATGTAATGTGTTGAAAGGTGCAGATTGGCTGAGAACCAGGATAGCTGTTTACCTTTGCTTCCAGTCTTTATGCAAAGCTGTAGCTTCATATTTACCATGCTGAAATGACAGTGGTAGCAATCATCTCATGTAACTGTAGGAGAAACTACAGTGGCTGTGAAAGGCCCTCTTTATAGCCAGAGCTTGTTTGTCCATTCTGGGCTACTGTAGAAATGGCGCAACATGGTGTCTTCTGTAGAAGAGGACTTGCTCTCTACAGATATAAAGGGCTCATTCTAAGCTAATTAAAGCACAACGATTTGTATTATCAGGTGATTATACACTAATTAAAACATACCTTTAGAATATTATATGCTATTTCTGCCAGTGTATTGCCCTAAATCTTACACACCTTTTTAAGTGTTGACTTTCAATTGTTGATGTATAAATTCGCACTGGATGAGCAGTTCAACCACTATGTATTTGTATACCCTTTAACCTCAATCATTGTTTAATTTCAGATAGTAATACTGAGCCAAAACATTAAAAAAAAAATACATTAATATCATGCTGATTCAACTCTCTTTTCTCAGCTTCAATCGAAGGCTCAGAGCAGCTACCGATGAACCTGATGGTGAAGAAGATTCTGGAGAAGGAGGGCTTCTTCGGACTTTACCGCGGCATCCTGCCTAATTTCATGAAGGTCATCCCAGCTGTCAGCATCAGCTATGTGGTGTATGAGTACATGCGGTCTGGCCTGGGTATTCAGAAGTAGAGAGCAGAGCATTTTTATTATTAAACACTTCCCTTTTAACACATTCAGGAAACTGGCATGTAAAGAACTTGTTTACCTATAGGTCACAGAAGTCTGGACTCAAACTGCTGCAGATGGAGCCATTGTAGAAGTTCTTAAAGCAATTGCAGGACTTTGGCTGAACTCTTGAGCCACTATGCCAAAGACATTGTTTAAAAAAATCGTGTAGCACTAACAAAGGACTGATCAATAATGAGACTTCTACAATGTTTCCATCTATATGAAGTTTGTCCAAACTGCGTTTACAAGGCACCCGCGGCTCAAGTGTCGCAGCACAGTTGGGGTCAACTGACTTTTAGTAAAATCAACCAAAGAGATAGATATTAAGAATCTGAAAACCAGAAGAAAAAAAACACATGGAGAAGTTTATTTTCATTTATTTCATTACATATTTGTTTTGTTTAATTGTCTGTTTGAGTAGAAATGCCAATGTTTTTTTATCAGACATTTTATCTATGGGTAATATTATGTGACTGCACCAGAAATGTGTCGCACGTTCTTCTAAAAGTTGACCAAAAAGCACCTTATTGTACCAAATTAAGCCGTCACCTGGTGAAATGGAACACCTGCAGAAGTGGAATAACCCATTTTTGTTCTTTTGTTTTGCTTTTGTTGTTTCATTATCAAAAGAAGAGAGAGCAAAAGAGGAAAACAAAACATTTTAGACAGTCTGTCACCGTTATAACATCTGCAGAAATATTGTGTAAAATGTTCCTTTGGAGCGGAGAGTTGTTTCACATAGGAATCTGAGGAAACTTTTGAAGTGCAATACTGTGTTTAGTCATTCAAACACTTATTTTTTGTTGGAGACAAGAGTGTCCTTTTTAGAAATGGATTTAACTTGAGTTTCATTGGTTCCACAAAGGCTCCTTTTTATAGGACATCATTATTGCACATGTTTCAGTGAGAAGATGGTGAACAGGGAGTAACGTGCCTTAAGTGATTTTCCTCAGATGTCTGTGAATATCTCCACCCTCCATTTTCTTGCCTTTCTTTCCAATATTTGGTGAATTAGATGCTGGTGTTTACATGAATAAAAACATTTAAGTACAAATGTGAGGAGATTTTAGTGTATTTACTGAAGTCTACTTTGGTTACATGTTTAAATTCATATATTCAATGTTTGTCTTTTAAGTGGAACAACAGACAAAAGGTTATTATTAGTTGTGATTTCAAGTCTTGAGCTTCAAAGATCTTGAATTTTGCTTTGTAAAACCTGTCTAGCGTTCACCCACTCATCATTTGATGGTGTGCTGTTCACACCTGAGACTTTAAGTACAGATTACTCCAGTTTATATCTTATGTAATACTCTTTTCCTCAGTGATGTCAGTACTCCTGACTTGAGCTGTCTGATCCTGCCCAGGTAAAAAAAGTAAAAAATAAACCTGAAAGTGTTACACCTAAAAAATGAATTAAAGATGACTGCTTTCTCAGCTGTCCAGTTCTAGACTAACAACTTTAAAATTCATAATTATCATTTCAAACCAATTATTTGAGTCAAGTAAAATGAAATGGCTAGTTAAAGCTTCTCACATTTCATCATGGTATTCTCTCACATCATAAAATAAACACTAGAGTGTGGTTCTTTTGGGGGGACTCAGTCTTTATGAAGTCTAGGACAGCAGGAGGCCCAGCAGGTCAGGAAACAGGCACATTTAAAGCATTTTTTTTCATGTTAAAGATAGATATCATCCTTAGTCAAAAAAGAGCACCGTATGTTGCAGTAAGTTCCAAATGCATTTATTTGATAATCATTGAGCATGAACTTACTCCACATTTTCAGTCCATTTTGTTCAGTTCATTAAATGATGATGCAAATGTAGAATTTCTGAATTTGGCGCCTCCCAGTGGTAAAAAAAAAGGGTCACAAATGTATTCCTTAAGAATAATTTTGGGATGGTTCATTAAGTCATTTTGAAGTCATTTTGTTAAGAGAGGAAACATCCATGAATATATTTCATTGCAGCCTCCTTTTAAAAGATGAGTGCACATGACACTTTCTGCTTTTACACAGGTGAGGTCATGTCATGATCTGTTAAATATACAATATAACTTGCAACTAAACAAAAGCGTACAGACAGTTATTAAGATGTCACCTGGGGCAGAAACTTCAAACATCAAGAAAAACCGTGAAGTTTGATCATCAAAACAAAAGCACAGTTTGCATATTTTTTTATACTACTAATCTGTGAAAATCTTCTTTTCTGGGTAGATTTCCTTAATTACGAGTGTCCCAATAAGAGAAAAAAATGCCACGAAAGTCAGGACTGAGCGCAGGGCTTTGAACCAGCTGGGGTAGGTGGGCAGCAGAGACAGATCATAATGCAGCGAGATTCCAAGTCCCATGATCACCATGGTTACTGCAGGAATGATGCTGTCGCTCATCAGCATCGCCACCCAGGCCAACAGGGAGGGAACCACGCTGTTGGCCAGGTTTATCCAGTCAGGTTTGGCCGGGCTGCTCTCAGGAAGAGCGAATCCCCAGCGAGCTCCGCCTAGGAAGGAAACGATGGAGGCGCCGTAAGCTAACTGAGCGTAGGCCAACTCTGGGATGTAGATTTCACTCATAGCCATGAACAGAGTCGGTGAGACGAAGGGGATCAGCCCTGCTAACCCCAGGTACAGGGCAGGTTTGGGACCCTTCCACAAGTCTTTCATGTCATAACGGAGCAGATCAAGCTCTCTGGGAGGCGGTAAAGGCTGTGGACGCTTTTTCTGCCTCACAGCAGAAGAGTGGAAATGTTGGTTCCTCGCTAAAAATGCAGCACTATGGCTCAGGAAAGGTTCGTTCCTCATGAAACCAAGAACAGCAGCAACTTTTGCTGGTCCAGCAGCCTGTTCTGGACAGGGCAGCCTGGCTGATGAGGCCCAACATGTCGTTGGGCGGCTGGATCCACCATCAGAAGCTCCAGCCAGCGAAGATATCCAGCATCTCTGTGGAGGAACTGCCCAGTGCAATACCTGAGAAAGACACATTCATTTTAGAGATATAACATTTTTTCATTACATCTTAAATATTAGCAATATGAATAATAGAGCTTCAGGAGATGGAAAATCATAAGTGGTCCGTTACCTTCTGGGCAGTGAAGGTGCTTCTTCTAAATATAACAGAGAACATCTGTTGAAAAATATAAGAAGAGGTCAAGTTAAGCAGAGAACAAACACATACCAACACACACATTGAAGGCTAATTCACCTAGTAATGCTAAAATAACAAACATAGCCTAAGTTGACTTACTTGAAACACTTGTTTTGTCCAACCAACAGTTCAAAACCCAAGCACAGACAGCTTAACATTATAGCGAACCAAAAAAAAGAAAACCACTGAATTCCTGCCATTTTTCCATAAAAGATACTTAAGGATCTTCTCCCTGCATTTTTTAAGATATATGTAAAGACTCTACTTGTAATAATAACTAGTTTTTTCCACAAAAAAGATTCAATTAGAATCTTTAAAATGACATTTACTTCTTCCTCTTTAAACTTTCAATAATCTAAACATATGTGAATTTCATTTCTAAAGTGTAACTGCGGGACACACAAATTCTCCTACTTGGCTCTAAAGTCCATTCTCAGCATTTGTGCACCGCAGGCTTCAGCTTCAAGCTGAATTATGGGACAAGGATTGGCTTTCAAAGTATTTAACATGTCACAAATCAGGCTTGTAGGGCCAGTTTTAAATCAGGTTTTCAATTAGCATAGAGAAACTTTCCATTTTCTAGCAGATGAATGTGAAAATAGTGTCAAACTCTGCACAGACATCATTCGGCACAGTGAAGCTCAAACATTCAACTGTGAAACAAGAAGAAAAAACATATTTTTGAGTGGAGGGGCACTTTAAGTAATCCTCTATCATATCCAAAATATTACTGACTAAATAAGCAACAAGTCTCAGGATTTGACTTGCATAGCTTGAATATTTAATTATTAGACCGATGCAGTGAAATTATTTGGTCTTAGTCATGTAAAATACACCATTACAGTGAGAAAATAAGTTTAATAGTCTGCATTCAGTGATAAAAGACATATGCAGACTAGTCTCCTGTTTATTAACTAATCGATTAATAGACTAACATGCAAAACAAATCATTTTGCAACTAAATCTCTCAGACAGCTCCACCCCAACTCACACACAGATGCATGTCAGACTAACTGGTCCAGGGTGAATATAAGGTGCAGAAACCAGTCAAACCAGTTAATAATCACTGTATTTATCACACCCATAGTGACATCTTCACATTTCTCCAGCAGCAAACTACAACCAGACAAACTAATCTATCAAAGTCATGAAGATACAGCTGCAGAGAGACAACACCGTTACCATGGTCACAGATATATAAGTGACAGCTCACACTCCTGAAATACAGACAATGAAATATTACCTCTGTTTTCACAGTGAAAGACTCATATTTTAATGACTTATTCTCCCGGAGGTCAGATAGACGGTGCTTGGAGCTGGGAGCACGCTGGTACGCTGGTTTATTCTTTCCGTGTTCACCATGAGCTCGGAAAACTTCAGTTCCGCCATAACACAGCAGCAGAATAAATACGAGTAAACTTTTTTTTATTATTAATTACATATTATATTATATTATATTATATTATATTATATTATATTATATTATATTATATTATATTATATTATATTATATTATATTAATTTGAAATATTATTATTTATTTATTTACTTTTTTTATTATCTTTATATTTAATTTACTATGTTATAATCCTTATTTCTTCATATATGGAACACATTTCTGAATTGTATAGACTGTATGCGTGATGTGGTGTTTGCCTGAATGTGTATTCAATTGTTGTTTCAATAAATAAATAAATAAAGACGTATAGCCTACACCATTGAACAACAAAAAAATTAAAATAAACTTGCTACTTGTGTTATTTCTTCTAATTGGGCCATGTACGTTATTGATTAGCGCCACAGAATACATTATGTCATTGATTTGCAGGACTGCTGACTGATTGCATCGTTCAATTAAAGGAGAGTTTCATCATTTTTTAAAGTCTGTTTTAAAACAATAGTCAGGTGTCCACATGAACACTGAAAAAGGTTTTACTCGTTGTAATCATTCCTTCTGTTCATACTGGCTATTAAAAGATCCCCTTCAAATGTGCTTTCAATATAAGTGATGAGGGCCAAAATCCCCATAGCCTAGTGTCTCCCAAACAGCCTACTACCAGTTGCAACAGCTAAGCTTAAAAACAATAAAAGATAAGGCAAGATAAGATAAGATAAGATAAATTCTTCATTGGTCCCAAAGCAAATCCCAAAGTCAGTCACCCCTCTCCTACAGTGTGGAGTTGTACAGCTGGATGGCCCAGGGGACAAAGGACCTCCTCAACCTGTCAGTTGAGCATGATAGCATCAGAAGTCTGCAGCTGAACATACTCCTCTGTCTGGTTATCGTGCTGTGCAGGCCAGGGGTGATGGTCATTGTCCGTTATTGACAGCAGCTTGTTCAGGGTCCTCTTTTCCGCCACTGATGTCAGGGCCTCCAGCTCAAAGCCAACAACAGAGCCAGCCTTCCTCACCAGCCTGTCCAGCACCCCTCTTCATAGTGTTGCCTCCCCAGCACACCACAGCATAGAAGAGGACACTGGCCATGACAGACTGGTAGAACATCAGGAGGAGTTTGCTGTAGATGTTGAAAGACCCAAGCCTCCTGAGGAAATAGAGCCTGTAGAGTGCATCAGTATTTGCTGACCAGTCCAGTTTATTGTCCAGATGCAGCCCCAGATATTTGTGATTCCTGACTACTTCCACATTAACCACCTCAATGGAGACTGGTAACAGAGAGAGGCTGGACCTCTTGAAGTCCACAACCATCTTTTTGGTCTTGGTGGTATTCAGCTGCAGGTGGTTTGTCCTGCACCATTTCACAACTTCCAAAACCATCTGCACATGCAACAACCACAAATCAAAGAAGGCTCATTTGATTCAAATATATGTTTCAAAGCATCAGGTTCTGTCTCAAAGCTGCTTTATAACGGGCCCCATGGTGGTGTTATATATCCAAAATATGATTAAACAATATAATCTAAAAATGTGCGACAACTGGAACCAAGTTTCTACCTGGGTATAAAAAAAGTTTTGTTATTATCCTCATGGCGGCGCCATTAATAACTAATTCTATGATGTTGAGCAGATCTCCAAGCAATCAGTGTGCAATTCCACTGATAAGAATGTGAATTAACAGGCAGAGAAATATTACAGAAAAATTATGGTTATGAAAGTTGAGATCAAAATGCACCTACTGTGCATATTACATACTGTAATAAGCTCATTACAATCTCATGAATGAGTAAACACAGTCAGTTTTAATTACAGTATCACACTTACAATATAAAGTACAGTACATCAATCTTACACTTCCTACTGCCAGCTATGATCATTCATTCACAGTCCACAAATAGTACTGCAGTAATGTTCATTATTTTATTAAAATATAAGAGAATGCAATCGAGAAAAATAAACATAAAATGTACAAACTATTGATGTTGTTATTACATACTTACATACTTAAAAATGCACAGCTATAAGCTTTCAAAGGTACAGAGGGATTTTTCCTTTCACATCAACATGAGCATCTACATTTCTATAGAACAAAGTAAAACGTGGTGTAAAGAAATCAGACAGTAAAGGTGAAATGGAGCAAAGAACAAAGAAGAATAACAGTGGTGTAACTGATGTGAATCCAGCTGAAAATGTACAGTTATTTTTGGATTTTTTACTGCACTCACCTAATCAAATGAAAAGAAATTCTGGCTCATGAAAAATTCACTAATCTCCTAATTAAAACAGCTTCTGTCAACAAAGACTGGTACACTGCTATAGTGTGTGAAGAAAAAGGACTGTTTCTTTCTCACATGGTGAAAAGCAGATGACCACTGAAGGTGCTGTGGTGATTTCCATTGTCATATATCCTTGAGTTTTGCCACAGACGCAAAAACACAACATCTCCTGCCTCTAGAAGCAGTGTGGCACCATTGGCAGAACTCCCATAACCGTTAGTTCGATGTTCATATGCAATAAAAATATGCTCTCCATTCTTGAACAACGCAGCAGCTGAACCATGAGAATTATGTCCACCTGCACCTATGGAGAACTCAAAGTGGTAGGCTCCTCTCACTGGTGCAATGAAAAACCCTGTGGGACATTTTTTGTCATTTGATATGAATGGAGAATAGACTGTTGTAATGAAAAGTCAAATTAATTGTTAAAATATGTAAATTCAAGTACCTGTGTTTGGGTTGTAGGCGTTTCCAATGTTTGTCACAACACGTCTGAAGACCAGAGGAGCCTGTGTGTTAAACGGCCCGATTATTCCTGAGCCTGAAGCCAACAGAGAGGCAGAGAAAGCCACCTGTTTGGCTGAGAGTGAGAGAAACATATTTTTATAGTGGCTGATGCTACAATAAGGTGGTTAATAATAATGAACAACTTCTATTAATATTATAATAACAAACCATTATTCTGTGTATTGTCTCCTATTCACCATTCTAGGTAAGGTTGCAAATCATCTAAATATGATTAGAGTGAAACTCTTCATATAAATTAGTTTTGAGTCGTACCTTCTCCATCTCTCTTCAGAGTTTCCACCTGGTTTTCTGTGACATTTGTTCTGTCTTGAATGGTGATCAGTTCAGCTGTATGTGCTGAAAAAAAGTATTTAATTATCACTATTTCTATTAACCGTTGAATTATCCACTGAAATCTAAAAATGTTTTCATAAAATATTGTCCAGAAAAATCCAGTTACACATTTTAATCCTTTGTAAATACATTTAGGAAAACTGGCTTTATGTGACCAGTCACCTTGTAGCTGTTTTTTCAAGTTGTCCATCTCAGTCTTCTGCCCCTCCAGCTTAGCTGTCTGTGCTAAAAAACAAGAATAGGAAAAAGAAGGGAATGAGAAGAATTCTAAAATATTATTACAATCTATGAAAAAATTATTTGTCTCATTTCTCATTACCCAAAACCCCTACTGTACCTTCATTATCTCCCTCTGTTCAGTCAACAAGGCAGTCATCTCTCTCAGCACAGCATGAATGTCTTGTGGACAGGCTGGTTGTTGATGAGAGGCATTTGCTGGTTCTCCTCCCCTGGATTCAGTCTGTTTTCCATGTGGAATAATTTCATTGTCAGGCTCCTCTTGAAGCTGAGCCGTGGAGAAAGAGCAGATCAGCAGCAGCAGTGGAATAAACATAGTCATCTCCATTCTGTGACTGTCAGTCTGTGTATCTAAACTTGGTAGTTTCTGTGTTAATCCCAGCCTTATATAGTGTTTTACCCTGGTCAGTCATTACCTGATTTTATTTTATCAAACACACGTGCAGGTAGATAACACATGGAGCACGTTATCTGGAAAACAACACTAAAAACACACAAATGAAACGAGATACATGATCTATCAGTAACTTTAGTGGTTCATACATTCATGACATAGTCAGATAAAGTTATTTTCACGTCATCATCAGACAAATTTAAGTTTGTACTCATTAAATACACTTTATATAAAACAAGTTATGGAAGGAGTAGTCAGCAAAAAAACATCATCTGTACCTGCTCAAACATTAACAACGTGATCAGATATTATGAAACTAATTAAAAGGTCAATGAGAGGGTATTTTTGTCTTTGCTTCCTCAATAAATCAATCATGTAATAAAGTCTGGCTTTTTGAAAAACAACAACACGTATGTTACACCTACTTTCAATTTTCCCCCACTGACAAGAAACTGGCTTCTCCTCAAACCATAAAATAAATATTAGGTCATAATGTGGGACTGTTGTGACTGTTGCAGCACAGTAAAGCTGATCCATTTTAAACATTTATATTAGGCTGCTTTGTAATGGAGATAAATACATAAATAAAAAAAAATGTATCCATTATGACTGACCTGTGTTCGCTCGCATTACAGTGCAATTTTCCATATTTAGTCTCTGATTAACAACTAGAACTCTTAATTCTGAACATACAGGTATATTTTTAGATGCTGCGGGAAAGACAGTAACCAGAGCTGTCAACTTTTCAGAAAACCTTTTTATTGATTTGAGCGAAGTTGAGTCGGCCCCCCAAACTTTTTGTGACTCTTTGATGGTCGCCACCATACATCAAATACATTTTATTATATTTGTACTATAAGTAAAGAAACATGACTATATACAACATGGGCGTAGGAAGCATTTGAAATATGGGTGTGACATCTAATTGGAGGGGGGGGGGGTTTGGTGCTTCTTCCCCTATAACATTTTCAACAGAGTAGATGTCATTTCCTGTATTCTGGTGCATTTAATAGGTGTTTTGAACCTTTGATCTGACTATACTGTGAGAAAAATGCTGGGTACATTTTATAATTACATCCAGAGGAAGTGTTTGGCCCCAGATCACATGTTAGAAGTTATTAAAAAGCTAAGTATAGAAGTCATATAAAGGTGAGATAGTCATTTGCAAATTCTTATTTTTTTGGGTGGTCTATGCCTTTACAGATAAATAACATTGAATTTAAGGGTCCATTGTGGATTTACAGTTTGAGAGTGAGCATAGCATAGGATGGTTCACTTGGGAAAAAGTATGATATTAAATTATCACATTTTCAAATATGTGATACTCTCCTGACTTTATTGGTCACCTTGACTGAAATGACTTTTTTATAAACTGTAAAATCCCTTTCATCACTCACCATAGCAAAGGATCTCTGCACTGTCCCTACATCCTGTACCTGTCTCTGACTCACTCTCATGAACCTAGATGTCAGGAGAGGTGGTGGAGTGATCATTATTTAGTGAGCAGTATCTATTCTTTTATGTTTATAATAAAAACAAATGATACTGAATATAAATACTGAATGTAAATACTGAATGTAAATACTGAATATAAATACAAATGGTAGAAAAAAAGTAGAATATTTGTCAGTTTTATGAGCCAGTTTATAAATCAGGCAGCCTGGCTTTTATTAATCAGCTCATGTCCATAAGAGACTCAGGTGTAGTTAGCTGAAGTTAACTGATTACTACCAGTGATGACTTACTTTACTCTTCTTTGTGTCCAAACATCAAACCAAGAGCCTGTCAGCCAAAAACAGACCAGTCCTCTGTACAGTAACAATCCAATGAAACTAACCACTCTTCTCATCTTTTTACTATTTCACTAACATCGCATTAGAGCTGCTTAACAGTTAGCTAACTGAACAGTCTGTGTAGAGACTTTGTCACAGAAACATAAAGGAGACAAAATATTTACATTTAGTTTCAGTACGTTAAAATTGTGATAGTCTGACTTGAAGAGCAATGACATCAATGTTACTAAAACATCCACGCTGAAAAGGAAATGACGGAAATATCACAAAGAATGAAGTGTTACCATGAACATTTTACATTTATAAGAGATCAAATGAGTTAACTTCACTCATACTGTGTGATTGTGGCACTAACTTTTGTTCAATCATGAGAATACTTTTGACCAATCTTACACTTCATACTGCCAGCTATGATCATTTAGAAACACAACAGTCCACAAATAGTGTTGCAGTGATGTTTATTTTATTACAATTTAAGAAAACACAACAGTAAAAAATACACTTAAAATGTACAAACTATTGATGTTGTTATTGCATATTTAGATATTTATAAGTAAACAAACTACAGTTATACGCTTTCAAAGGTACAGAGGGAATTTTCCTTTCACATTAACATGAGCATCTACATTTCTATAGAGCAAAAAACATTGTGTAAAGAAATCAGACAGTAAAAGTGAGATGGAGTAAAGAGGAATAACAGTATTGTCACTGATGTGAATGTAGCTGAAGGACAGTTTCTTCCTCACATGGTGAAAAGCAGATGACCACTGAAGGTGCTGTGGTGATTTCCATTGTCATATATCCTTGTGTTTTGATACTGACGCAAAAATACAACATCTCCAACCTCTAGAAGCAGTGTGGCACCATTGGCAGACTTCCCATAACCGTTAGTTTGATGTTCCCATGCAATAACAATATGCTCTCCATTCTTGACCAACCAAGCACCTGAAGGATATGAATTATGTCCATGTGCACCTATGTGAAACTCGAAGTGGTAGGCTCCTCTCACTGGTGCAATGAAAAACCCTGTGGGACATTTTTTGTCATTTGATATGAATGGAGAACTGACTGTTGTCAATGAAAAGTCAAATGAATTGTTAAAATATGTGAATTCAAGTACCTGTGTTTGGGTTGTAGGAGTTCCCAATGTTTGTGACAACGTGTTTGAAGACCAGAGGAGTGTGTGTGTTAAACGGTCCGACATCTCCTGAGCCTGAAGCCAACAGAGAGGCAGAGAAAGCCACCTGTTTGGCTGAGAGTGAAAGAAACATTTCTTAATACTGGCTGATATTACTGTAATATGGTTAATGACTATGAATACACTTTATAACGCCTCTATTCTAGGTATATTCTTATATTATATTTTGAATAATCTAAATAGGATAACAATGAAACTCTTCATATTAATTCGTTTTGAGTCTTACCTTCTCCATCTTTCTTCAGAGTCTCCACCTGGTTTTCTGTGACATTTGTCCTGGATTGAATGGTGATCAGTTCAGCTGTATGTGCTGAAAAAAAAGTATTTTATTATCATTCCATTAAGCTTTGTTTTTTCCACTGAAATCTGGAGATTTTTGACCAAAATATTGTCCAGAAATGTCCACATACACATTATAATCCTTTATAAATACATTTAGGAAAAATGGCTTTCAGTGACCTTATTGTTTCCTAATTTGTAATTTTGGATCATTAGTCATTGTTCAATATATATACTATATTTTTTTTTTCAAACTTTTTTTTTATTGGGTTCTGCAGATGTATACAATTATATACATTCACATATACTGGGTCAAGTACACATCATTTCTTTTTGGAGAAACAACAGAAGAGGGTGTTCCTTAAGGATTGCTGCATACCCAAACAACTTGCATGAAATTGGAACAACCACAATAAAATAAATCAAAACAAACAATATATATAAAAAAAAAAAACAAAAAAAAAAAACAACACTGATTTTCTCCAATTTAAGAAAATAAAGAACATTTCCAATCCAACGAGTATAACAAGGTGAAGTTGCAGATTTCCAATTAATAACAATCAGTCTCCTGGCTAACAGAGTCGCAAAAGCAAATACATCCTTTTTAGCCTTGCTGAGAGAAGGGTGAGTAACCCCAAAGAGTGCGGTCAGAGCATTTGGCTTTAATTCCTCCCCAACTACCTCTGATAGAGTATTAAAAATCTCAGTCCAGTAATTATGTAAAGACGGACAAAGCCAGAATGTATGTATCAAATTTGCAGGAGATTGGAGGCACCTATCACAAGTTGGAGTAACATTATCATAAATCTTAGCCAGTCGGGCCTTAGTGTAATAGGTACGGTGTAAAATTTTACACTGAATAAGACTGTGTCTGGCACAAATAGAAGATTTATTAAAAACGTCGTAAAATCTCTGTCCAAGTTTCTTCTGACAACGCCACCCCCAGGTCCCCCTCCCAAAGTGACTTTAATGAGACTAAAGACCCTGAACGTAAAAGATTGATTTGATTGTAAATATATGAGATAGAGCCCTTAAGAGTGGGGATTGGTGTCAGAAAGCTATCTAAAGCCGAGTCCGAAGGTAAGTCAGGGAAGCAAGGGAATGTGTCATGAACAAAGCTGCGGACTTGTAAATATCTAAAAAAATGTTGCTTAGGAATCGAAAATCTATCTGAAAGTTGCTGAAAAGAAGCAAAGACATTATTTATATAGAGGTCTCTAAAGTTACGAACACCCAGATTCATCCACCTTAGAAAAACACTGTCTATGAGGGAGGGAGGAAAAGCATGGTTAGCAGCTAGTGGAGCATAAACAGAGAATGTTTGTAGTCCAAAAAAGCACTTAAACTGGACCCAGACCCTAAGTGAGGTCTTGACAATCATGTTTTTAGTGTAAGGAAAGGTGGAAGAGTGGATAGGAGAGTGCACTAAGGCGTTCAGAGAAACAGGATTTACTGATTTTGCCTCAATAACTAACCATGCTGGGGGAGGATCAAAAGTCTCATATTGAAGCCAATACTTAAGAATCCTAATATTGATGGCCCAATAGTAGAACCTCAGGTTAGGCAAGGCCAGCCCTCCCAGTGGCTTTGGTCTCTGCAGATATTGTTTACGTAGCCTAGGAGGCTTCTTATTCCAGATGAAATCTGAGATCAAGCCATCTAGTTTATGGAAAAAAGACTGAGGCAGGAAAAGCGGCACGCACTGGAACAGGTAAGAGAGTCTTGGGAGTATATTCATTTTGACTGAGTTGACACGTGCAATCAACGTTAGATTGAGCAAAGACCACCGATCAAAGTCTTTCTGGATTCGGGTTAGTAGGGGGGTAAAATTAGCTTCATAAAGATCCTCAAATTTATGTGTAACCTGGATTCCAAGATAAACAAAGCCATGAAGAGCAACTTTAAAGTGGAAATTTTCCAAAGGACACATCTTAGCAGCTGAGTTAATAGGAAATATCTCGCTTTTGTTTAGATTTAATTTATACCCTGATATTTTCCCAAAGGAATGAAGGGTAGAAAGGGCGGCATGACTGAGACAGGTAGGTTGGAGACATATAAAAGGAGGTCGTCAGCATAAAGGGAAACCTTCAGCTGAGTGTCATATCTGGATATGCCCGTAATAAGGGGATTAGACCGAAGGGCTATCGAGAGAGGTTCAATGGCGATTGCGAACAGGAGAGGACTTAAAGGGCAGCCCTGTCTGGTCGAACGATACAGGCGAAAGTATTCAGAATGGACTTTATTTGTTCTAACCAAGGCTTGTGGTGCTGAATAAAGCAACTTAATCCATGAAATAAAATTATTCTTAAAACCAAATTTTTCTAGGGCATAAAAGAGGTAGTCCCACTCGACTCTATCAAATGCCTTTTCGGCGTCTAGGGATATTACAGCTTCATGGGTGTCGGAAGAAGAGATATTATGAAGCACATTGAACAAACGTCTAAGGTTAGAAAAAGAATGCCTGTTTCGAATGAACCCCGTTTGGTCCAGGGAAACAATAGAAGGGAAGAATGATTCCAGGCGAAGTGCTAACAATTTGGATAACAATTTAAAGTCAACATTCAATAAGCTTATTGGGCGATAAGAGGTGCAGGCTAATGGGTCCTTGCCTTTTTTTAGAAGAAGGGAGATGGAGGCTTGATTAAGAGTTTGGGGAAGGAGACCCAATTCAAATGATTCATTGAACATATCCAATAGCAACGGAGCAAGTTTGTGCCAAAATTTCTTAAAAAATTCAGGGAGAGAGCCATCTGGTCCAGGGCTCTTACCATTTTGCAGTGATGACGTATATACTATATTTATAGGACCATGATGACTTGACATCTGTTCCTGCAAGTTCAGTAGTTATCAGTAATTTCAAATGTGTCTGAGTCTTTTTAAGCAGGAATGATCAGTCATGATGATTTCCACACCTTGTAGCTGTTGCTACACGTTGCAGAAATGATTAGACATATTCTCAGCAAACAATATTTCTGTCTCATCCCTCACTCCCCGACATACCACTGTACCTTCATTATCTCTCTGTAAATGAATGATCTCCTGCTTCAAGTTGTCCACGTCAGTCTTTTGTGCTGAAGAAATAAAATTGAAGAAAAATGATAAGGCATATTTAATGCAAACTATTTCTTGTCTCGTACTTCACTTCTTGACATCCTTGACTACCTTCATTATCTCTCTGTAAATGACTGATCTCCTGCTTCAAAGTGTCCACCTCAGTCTTCTGCCCTTCCAGGTCTCTCAGCTTAGCTGCCTGTGCTAAAAAAAAAGAAGAAGGAAAACAAAAGGGAGTATATATAAGAAAGAAAAAGTATGTCTTGTCTCTCAACCCCCCACATACTACTGTACCTTCATTATCTCTCTGTAAGTGACTGATCTCCACCCTCTGTTCAGTCAACAAGGCAGTCATCTCTCTCAGCACAGCATGAATGTCTTGTGGACAGGCTGGTTGTTGATGAGAGGCATTTGCTGGTTCTCCTCCTCTGGATTCAGTCTGTTTTCCATGTGGAATAATTTCATTGTCAGGCTCCTCTTGAAGCTGAGCCGTGGAGAAAGAGCAGATCAGCAGCAGCAGTGGAATAAACATAGTCATCTCCATTCTGTGACTGTCAGTCTGTGCATCTAAACTTTGTAGTTTCTGTGTTAATCTCAGCCTTATATAGTGTTTTACCCTGGTCATTCATTACCAGATTTTCTTTGATCAAACTTGCGTGCAGGTAGATAACACATGGAGCATGTTATCTGGAAAACAACACTAAAAACACACATGAAAGTGACCTTACACAGATAAGAGGCTGATATCTGAAATTAGTAATAAAACGTTCCCACAATAAATCAATCATAATAAAGTAGAACAAGAACAACAACATGTTACAAAAACATCCACACTAAAGAGAACATTACACAAATATCACAAAGAATTAAGTGTATTCATGCTCATTTCATATTCATAAGAAATAAAATGAGCTAAACTACACTGAACCTCTGATGATGAGTTTATCTCAGTTAAACAGTACATCAATGTAACCACTTCATAGTCTGTATAAGTGAGCACTGAAAACTGCTTAAACTGTTTGTAACAACCTGCAGTGCTGTCTCGAGGTTAATAAGACCATCCACCACAGGGGACTTACATTAAACTTTGGTCCAGGACAGCCAAGGTGTGGAAATCTTTACCACTGGATATCAGAGAGAGTAGTATTTATATACATTTGAAATTAAGTTTTAAAAAACTATGTAGAAAGGACAGGTAGAAGGAAATAATATCAATCAATCAATCAATCTTTATTCATATAGCACCATCTGCTTTGACTGGTTGGGCTTGAAGGAGAGAGAGAGAAAGGGAAGGGAGAGAAGGAGAAGAGAAGGAGAAGAGGGAGAAATGAAGAGTAGAGGGGAAAGGGAGAAGAAGGACAGAGGAGAGAGAGAGAAAGGGAAGGGAGATAAGGAGAAGAGAAGGAGAAGAGGGAGAAATGAAGAGTAGAGGGGAAAGGGAGAAGAGGGAGAGAGAAGAGAGAGGGGCACAGTGAAAAACAATCAACATTGAAAATAATAATAACTCTATTCATATCATGGGCTTCGGGGGAGAAAGTTTAGGTTAGTGAATGCATTAATAATAAATGAGTGTAAGTGGATATAGATGGAAAGAAAGAGGGATGAGGAGAGAAGAGCTCAGTGCATCGTGGGAGTCCCCTGGTAGTCTGAGCCTATAGCAGCATAAACTAGGAGGTGGTCCAAGACAAGCCTGGCTGGCCCTAACTTTGAGCTTGATCAAAAAGGAAAGTTGTAAGCCTACTCTTGAACATAGAGCAGGTGTTTGCCCCCTGGACCGAATCTTGAAGATGGTTCCACAGGAGAGGAGCCTGATATTAGAAAGTTCTGCCTCCCATTCTACTTTTAGAGATACTAAGAACCACAAGTAGGCCTGCACGGTGGGAGTGCAGTGTTCGAGTAGGTTCATGAGGTACTATGAGCTCTTTAACTTATGATGGATCCTGAGCTTTGAAAGGGTGGAGAAAGACTATAAATTCTATTCTGAATTTTTATTTTACAGGAAGCCAATGCAGCAAAGCTAAAATGGGAGTAATATGATCAATCTTTCTAGTTTTTAGAGAGCTAGAGAGTCTTTAGAGACTTATTATGGCAGCTTGATAATAATAAATTACAATAATCCAGTCTAGAAGTAACAAATGCATGGACTAGTTTTACTGCATCATTTTGAGACAGGATTTAGGGAATTATTAATAAGTAAAACAGTCAGTTTCAGTCACACATGGTTATAATTACTCACTTATTGCTTGGAGCTTGTTATCTAGAAAACAATAATGGAAACACTACATAAATGATATTGGTACATGTACAGTCTATTGGAATGTAACACCCAATGCTTGAATAATCAGGTTACCAAACTTCAAAAAAGTGTATTTTCATATACATTCTCAATGATGTGTATGTCAAGATAATCTAAAGTGTAAGTTTAAGAGTTTATTATTTCATGAGTTTTAAATGTGGATTATAAAAAAATTAAACAATTTCTCAAAATCACCTGATGTCTAGTACGCTGACAGATTATTACGTTCATTTCATCATCACAACAATTTACATTTGTAAACATTGAATACACTTTATGTAAAAGGTAATGGAAGGAACAGTGAGCACAACATCATCATATCTACCCTCTCAAACATTAACAACATGGTCAGGTATCGTGACCCATCTCAGATTGTGAATTGGTTGAGATAAGCAAAGACTTACTGAAAACATAATAAAAAGGGAGAGTGGTGAGAGAGTACTTTTGTCTTTGTTTCCTCAATAAATCAATCAAGTAATAAAGTGTGGCTTTCTGAAGAACAACAACACTGATGTCACACCTACTTTTGTTTTTAACCACTGACAAGAAACTGGCTTCTCCCAAAACCACAATGAAGATGATATTTTTTAAAATATATATATTAATGGAATGGATTAAAGAATTTAGGCATTGTGTTTTAATTGTGCTGTCTAATTACAGTGCGAGTTTCCATATTTAGTGTCTGATTAAAACTAAGAACATACAGGTATACTTTTAGATGCTGAACATTATATATTTTGTGTGGGAATTTTCCAATTTCATCAGTTTCTCTCTCTACTAAATCAACAAAATCAAATAAAACAATACCAGACTTAAGGGTTTGTGTGACTGAAATGATCACATGTTGATATGTGAGAAAGTGTGCCTAGTGGACATAGAGTAGTTTTGTTTTGAAGGGTTATAAGTCAAAAAGTCACTCACTGCTGTGAGGTCTTCTAGTTATTCTGCCCAACAAAAGTTAACAAAATTCAGCCATTTCTGTAGGTTTCTTAAGAGTGTCCTGCCCATATGCTTCACAAATAGACTGCATGACACTGAACTTGAGCTAAAGCTAAAGTATCAACTTCACTGCTGTTGGTTGCTGGTAGCCTTGTGACAACTTTGTTGCAGTTTTTTGCAGACACTCCTTTCCTAAGATTATCATCGTTGGGTGGTCTCTACAGCTGGTTAAGTACCAAGTTTAGTGATACATTTCCTTTATTAAGTATTTTCTCATCATTCTCATCATTTTCTTATCATGTTCATTGTTGGTGAAGGCAGTGTACTCTCTTCCTCTCCTGCCATTTGTAGTGTTATTTACTTTATTGGTTACATATATTAGCGGTTAGCGTTGTGCCCACTTGAGCTACCTTGTTTGAGTAATCAGTAGCAATGTTGGTTGTACCCACTTTTTGTTTGTATAGTATCCTTTGTTGGTGAAGGCAGTGTGTGCTCTTATACATTTTGCCTTCATAGTTAGCAGAGGTGTTTCCACTTGAGCTAATTTTAAATGTATTTTTTATATCCCCTGTTGGTGACGGTAGTGTGTTTACTCCCCATTCCAGCATCTGTTGTTATTTATTTGTGTTTTGAATTTTGCTGGTTGTTACCATGTTGGTTAACCATTTTTGTTCGATCTGTATGGCTTCTCTGCAGCCTGAAGATGGCTATGACATGGGTCCCTCACGCGTTGGCCTCAAGCATCTGAGGAAGGGTCTTTCAGAAGATCCCTGCATTAACTGCAGCTTCATGCCTCGGGCAGTGAGGGCTGTGTAGTGCCCGGCTGGTTGCTTGGTCTCCCTCTCTCCCTCTTCACTCGCTCGCTCTGGCGTACTCTCTTCCTCTGCTCTACCTGTTTGTTTTTATTTCAGTAAGACACACCTGTTTTGTTTTATTTGGTAAATTTATGATTAGATTACTTAGATTACCCATAGATTACTTTCTTTTTTTCCCTTTTTGATTGTCTAGGGGGAATAGCTGGGTACGACGGCCCAATGCGTGGCTGGCCAGTGATTTCCCCTTCTTTTGTTTATTTCGGCTGGGATCTCCATCCCCCTTTGGTTGACACTTTGCTTTTAGTGTCACTGTTGACTTAAATAAACTTTTGGTTTAATTGTGAACTTGGTGTCTGAGCGTCCTTTTAATTTCTGTTGCAGCCTCTATTGAGTCTTAATGCTAGAGGGACCGTAACACCAGTTAATTGAGGAACTTAACCAAATGAAATCACTCCTCCTAGCCCTCCAGTCTGGGACTGGTGCAGGGGATTCGGGTGCTCCTTCTTCTCCTCCAGCCATGTTGCATCCAGAAGATGATGTGCTCTCAATGGCAGCCTCGGCCACTGAGTTGGTGAACATGGGGCAAACATGGTCTCCCAGGATGCAGCCTGCCACGTAACTGAGGTGAGCTCCCATTCTTCAGCCTGCAGTTCTCGGGATGGTTTCGAGGATATTTCATTCATATGGCCCTGACCCACCTGCAGTTAGACATTCCACAAGCTCAGTCAGCTCCTGCCAGTGTTTTTTTCAGACGTGGTTCAGCACCTGCCACTTTAACTGTGCCTCTGTCAGATGAATACCTGAGGGAGTTGCATGTATTCTGGAGAGATACTAGAGCCCTCTCTCGACATCCGATGGCCAAACCCTGGCAGCCATGCAGGATCCAGACAAATTTGGCTTGAGCCGCATGCCAGCAATTAAGCCGGCTATAGCAGCTGTCGTTGTCTCACCTGATGATGCTGTGAGGTCAGATGCAACTGTCTTCGCCCCCAGTGTCGATTCACAGATGACCTACTCTCTAAAGACCTATGATGCAGTTGCACGCATGGCACGCGCATTTCTGTAGGAGACTACGCTCGATGCTTCCATACACAATTTTAGTGATGCCTCTCTGCAGGCTTTTTGCACTTATGTCTAGAGAACTGGGGGGGTTGATGTCCACTTTCGTCCAGGCTCACCGCCAGGTTTGGCTGGCACAGTTGGCTTTCACTGTGACATGTAGGAGGACCCTCCGCATTATCCCAGTGGAACCTAGTGAGCTGTTTTGGTCAGCTGCTCTGGAGGGACTCGAGTGCACAGTCCAAGCCAGACAGACAAGACAACAGCTTCCTGGGCTTCACAGGAGCACGCCTCCTCCCAGCAGGCCTAAAGGTTCTTCAGCTGCCTCCCAGCACCTCTTTATCACTCCTTCATCAGACCTTATGCTATATATATACATACCACAGTGACTATATTAGGTCTCAGTGCCCAGCTCAACAGTCTGTTCAGCGGGCGGCCTAGGACTTTCGGCCCCTGAGCCCCAGCCAACTGGGGGGTTCTATCCAACCTACTTTCTTGTAGAAAATAAAAACAATTTAAGGGAACTAAACAGGTTCCTGAAGGTCTTGAAGTTCTACATGCTCAACGCTGCAGAGGTTCTGCGTGCTGTTGACAGAGGAGAGTGGCTTACGTCAATCTACCTGAAGGATGCTACTTTCAAGTATCCTTAGCATCACACCACAGGCTATTTCTGTGGTTTGCCATTTAAGGCAGTCATTTTCAGATCAGGGTGCTTCTGTTCAGCCTGTTACTTTCTCCATAATCAGGTGTGTGACAGCAGCTCCCCCCCCCCCCCGCAGTTGCATGGCATGAAGATCCTGTAATATCTGGACGATTGGCTCATCTGTTCACTGTCCCGTTCTCAGGTGGCTCAGGACACAACGCTTCTTCTCTCAAACGTGGCCCAGCTAGGATTCAGTCTGCTTTCCATGTAAAATTCAATTGTCATTGTTTATTTTCTCATGGAAAAAGAGCAGGTCGGCAGCAGCAGTGGAATACACATTGCCATCTCCATTCTGTGACTGTCAGCATCTAAACTTTGTAGTTTCTGTGTAAATCCCAGCCTTTTATAGTGTTTTACCCTGATCAATTTTTACCAGATTTTCTTTGGTCAAACACATGCAGGTAGATAGATAACACTTGGAACATATTATCTGGAAAACAACACTAAAGAACAACACATAAATAAAACAAAACACTCTATCAGTACCTGAACTGGTTCAAACATTCATGACACAGTCAGATAAAGAGTCCCCCATCAGATAAGAGGCTGAGAAGAGTTACAAATGTTACAAAAAACATCCACACTGAAAGGAAAAGGACAAAAAACATCAAAGAGAATGAAGTGTAACCATGCTCATTTTACATTTATAGAAAATCAAATAAGTTAACTTCACTTCTCATACTGTGTGATTTTGGGTCTAACTTTTGTTCAACCATAAATATACTTACATCTTACATTTCCTACTGCCAGCTATAATCCTTTAGAAACACAACAGTCCGCAAATAGAGCTGCAGTGATGTTTATCATTTTATTAAAATACAAGCAAATGCAATATTTTTTTTTAAACACTTAAAATACACAAACTATTAATGTTGTTATTGCATACTTAGATACAAGTAAACAAATACACAGCTATATGCTTTCAAAGGTACAGAGGTAACTTTCCTTTCACATCAACATGGGCATCTACATGTCTATAGAACAAAGTAAAACATGGTATAAATAAATCAGACAGTAAAGGTGAGATGGACCAAACAGTGGTGTCATTGATGTGAATCCAGCTGAAGATACACAATTATGTTTTATTGTTTCTTAACATTGTGAACTTCCCTAATCCAATGAATAATATCTTCCTCATCACAGTCTATCACACATATTTTGATGCAAATCCAGAAACAGATGAAACATTCACAAATCTCTTCTCTTTGAAACAGCTTCTATCAGCAAAGACTGGTACACTGCTATAGTGTGTGAAGAAAAAGGACTGTTTCTTTCTCACATGTTGAAAAGCAGATGACCACTGAAAGTGTTGTGGTGACTTTCATTGTCATATATCCTTGTGTTTCGCCACAGACGCAAAAACACAACATCTCCAACCTCTAGAAGCAGTGTGGCACCATTGGCAGAAGTCCCATAACCGTTAGTTTGTTGTTCACATGCAGTAAAAATATGCTTTCCATTCTTGACCAACACAGCACATGCATCATGTGGACCAAATGAACCTATGTAGAGCTCAAAGTGGTAGGCTCCTCTCACTGGTGCAATGAAAAACCCTGTGGGACATTTTTTGTCATTTGATATGAATGGAGAATTGACTGTATTCATGAACAGTCAAATGTATTATTAAAATATGTGAATTCAAGTACCTGTGTTTGGGTTGTAGGCATTTCCAATGTTTGTGGCGACGTTTCTGAAGACTAGAGGAGTGTGTGTGTTAAACGGTCCGACATATCCTGAGCCTGAAGCCAACAGAGAGGCAGAGAAAGCCACCTGTTTGGCTGAGAGTGAGAGCAACATATTTTAATACTACAGCAATATGATGGTAAACAACTATTAATCCACTTCTATTAATAAGCATAAAACATACTATTATTCAATGTATTAAGGTTTTATATAATCTTACCTTCTCCATCTCTCTTCAGAGTCTCCACCTGGTTTTCTGTGACGTTCATCCTGTCTTAAATGGTGATCAGTTCAGCTGTATGTGCTGAAAAAAAATATTTCATTAACACTGTTTCTATTAAGCTTTGATTTATCCACTGAAATCTGAATATTTTCTTATAAAATATTGTCCAGAAAAATCCAGCTACACAGTCATATAAATCCTATTATAAATATATTTAGGTAAACTGGTTTTTAGTGACATTATTCTTTCTCATTTGTAATTTTGAATCATCATTGTTCAATATACTATATGTCTAGTACCATGATGACTTGACATCTGTTCCTGGAGGTTCATTATCAGTATTTTAAAATGTGTTAGAGTAATTTTAAGCAGGAATGATCAGTCATGACTTCCATGACTGTAGCCTTTGCTTCAGGTTGTCCACCTCAGTCCTCACATATTGGTCGATTATCGGCTGATTTAAACATGGTGTCATTATGTAGTTTGTCCAGCAGAGCACTTCAACTCCATCCAGCATGAGAGGTAGAACAGTATCAGCTATGGATTAAGAGTCAAGCTGTCTCCACAGTAAATTACTATTGAGTTTGTGAAATACATACTGAGAAGTTAATAAACAATGACCCCATCATTCTCCCTCATCAATATAACTAATATAACATTAAGTCCATCCCTGACATCTCGTTAGCCACATTAGCCGTTAGCCACATTAGCTACCCTGTCAGCTGAGTGAAAGCTAATATGAGAACATGTATTCACATCAAACAGTTTCCTTCAGGATTCATAGTTCAGTTTGTCTCCAACTTAACAATTACAGTCGTCACTTTACACTGAGTTATATGGTGAAATACTGATAATACCATTTATTGATCAACAAGGAATAAGAATTTCTTACTGCAGTTCAATCAATTGAAATAATGACTGATACATTACAGTACTGATAATTATTTTGCTATTTTATGTTTATTTATTCTGTATTTTGTTAGTGTTCATTTCTAGACATGCTTAACAATGTTAAATTATTAGTTTTGTTGCGACTTGAGCTAATTCTACTTGCTAAATCATACGCTATGTGTTAGCTCAGTCTGTGTGTTCGTTAAATGAAAGGATAGGAGAAGATGAGCGGTCTCACAGGCTATTTTATTTAGCAGTAAATGAATAAAACATACAGAGCTCTGGGTCGAGATCTTCCTTTCCCTGATGAACAACAGTGTGTGTCAGTTCATGAAGTCTGACTCCTATCCTTTCCCTGACCCATTTATACAAAAATACAGAATGTTGATGCAATGTGTGAGGTGTTGTCGTCTCCTGATTGGCTGTTGATCTGACTCCATCCTCCATATTCTCACAGTCCAGGATATGTGACCTTCCTGTGACCTCCTTAAACAGGCGCAATAGTGACTTCCATGTGACCCCCTTCTTCTGAAACTACACAATCCTGACCTCCTGTGGGGGGTTTTAAGGGTTAGTTCTGCATCGTTTAACACAGGATGGTCAGGGATCTGACTGAATGTTTGACCCCGATCTCCTGTTAATAATAAACCTTTAACCTATACAAGTGGGACGTGTCAACATCAAGAATCTACCTATTTAATTACACTTCAGGGTAAACTGTCTTCCAGCTGGGATGCATTCTTATTACACAACAAGCTTACTGCTTTCAAATTGTTACACATAGGACCACATATTTATATGAAACAAACAACAAAGTAATTAATCCCCTTATCTGATATTTTAGCAGTGGCCAATTCATAGCATATATCTACAGTTACTAGTTGAATAAAGCAGTGAACAATCCACATAGAAAAGGCCTATTTTCATTCCAGTTCAAAAATTCATTATATCGGCCACCATATCAGTTATTGGTGAATTCAGTATCGGTTTCAAAATTCCCATATTTATCAGGCTCTAGTACTTTCATTATCTCTCTGTAAATGACTGATGTCATGCTTCAAATTTTCCACCTCAGCCTTTTGTCCATCCAGTTCCTTCAGCTTTGCTGCCTGTGCTGAAAAAATTAAATTGAAGAAAAATGTATGATAAGACATAGATGCAAACAATTGTTTTGTCTCATCCCTCACTCCTTAACATACTGTTGTACCTTCATTATCTCTCTGTACGTGACTGATCTCCTGCTTCAAGTTGATCACCTCAGTCCTTTGTCCCTCCAGCTTTGCTGCCTGTGCTAAAAAAAAAGGAAAGAAAATGTATGATAAGACATATTCTCTGTAAATAACATTTCTGTCTCGTGTCTCACTCCCTGACATACTACTGTACCTTCATTATCTCTCTGTAGCTGCCTGATCTCCACCCTCTGTTCAGTCAACAAGGCAGTCATCTCTCTCAGCACAGCATGAATGTCTTGTGGACAGACTGGTTGTTGATGAGAGGCATTTGCTGGTTCTCCTCCACTGGATTCAGTCTGTTTTCCATGTGGAATAATTTCATTGTCAGGCTCCTCTTGAAGCTGAGCCGTGGAGAAAGAGCAGATCAGCAGCAGCAGTGGAATAAACATAGTCATCTCCATTCTGTGACTGTCAGTCTGTGTATCGAAACTTTGTAGTTTCTGTGTTAATCCCAGCCTTATATAGTGTTTTACACTGGTCATTCATTACCTGATTTTCTTTGATTAAACTCAGGTGCAGGTAGATAACACATGGAGCACGTTATCTGGAAAACAACACTAAAAATACACAAATGAAACAAGATACATGATCTATCAGTACCTTTAGTGGTTCATACATTCATGACATAGTCAGATAAAATTATTTTTATGTAATCATCAGAAAAAATTATATTTGTACACATTAAATACACTTTATATAAAACCAGTCATGGAAGGAGTAGTCAGCAAAAAACATCATCTCTACCTGCTCAAACATTAACAACATGATCAGATATTGTGAAACCTCTCAGATTGTTTATCAGCTGTGATAAGCAAATACTTAATGAAAACACAATTAAAAGGTCAATGAGAGGGTTTTTGTCTTTACTTCCTCAATAAATCAATCATGTAATAAAGTCTGGCTTTTTGAAAAACAACAACACGTTTGTTACACCTACTTTGAATTTTCCCCCGTTGACATGAAACTGGCTTCTCCTCAAACCATAAAATAAATGTTAGGTCATAATGTGGGACTGTTGTGACTGTTGCAGCACAGTAAAGCTGATCCATTTTGAACATGTATATTAGGCTGCTTTTTGATGTAAGAACAGAAACACAAACACCAAAAAGATGTTCAGACCATGACAGATAACATCCTCTATTCCTGACATATTTTGGTTTAGTTTTAATATGCATTCATATTAACCTAAAACCAAAGATGTAAGCAGTCAGTGCACGGCTGGTGACAAACCCCTAGACGACCATCTCCACCACCCAGCTGGAGTAAAGTGACACTGCAGGAGAAGTCAGAGTCAGACTCACTGGGGTTCAGGTAAAGGCCTGCATCCTTTCTTTGATGTTGGCAACCATTTACACTCAGTATATTCAGATTCTGATTCAGATTCACTTTAATTGTCATTCTTATGCCGGTACATAAAAATGAAATACTGCTCTTAAAACAGGTGGGAACAACAGCTCTTTAAGACACGGCCTGGTACATTGTCTGGTCCGGAGGCCTTTCGAGGATTTGTCCTTGAGAAGGTCCTCCTAACACTCTCAGCAGATAGCTGTAGAACCTGGTCAGTGGATGCTGGCGTCAGTCTTTGTGCATTCTTGGTGTTGGTGTCCTCCAACCGGGAACAGAACCTGTTTAGGTCAACTGGGAGTGATGGATTGTTGCACTGAGCTGTTTTGGTTGTATAGGCCATTTTAGCCTCTCTGATCCCCCTTTTCAGGTTGTTCCTTGCCTCCCTATATGCTGCAGCTTCGTCAGCTTTAAAGGCAGAATCACGGGTCTTAAGGAGTGAACACACCTCGCCGGTCAGCCATGGCTTATTTGTGGCACGTGTTTGAACAGTTTTCACCACAGTCACCTCATCATCACATCAGGAGATAAATCCCATTAGTGCCTCTGTGTATTCCTGTGGGTCGATGAAGTCCCCAGATGAAGCAGCCTCCCTGAAGATGCTCCACTGTGTGCACTCGAAGCAGTCTTGTAGTGCTGGTAGAGCATCCTGTGGCCACACTCTGATGCTTTTCTTTTCTGCTGGCTCTCGTTGCACTCTGGGTCTGTATGCAGGCTGCAGAGTGACAGTTAGATGGTCTGAGCTGCCTATGTGTGGTAGAGGGGCTGCTCTATATGCAGCTTTAATGTTGGTGTAAACAAGGTTCAACGTGCTGTCACCTCTAGTTGCACAGTCCACATGCTGGTAGAGTTTAGGTAACACACCCTTTAAACACGCCTTGTTAAAATCCCCAGCAAAAATGTAAAGTGCTTCTGGGTGAGCAGTCTGCAGTTGGCTAATATGTTACGGACTGTAAGTAAGGTGCTGGTATTTAGTTTTAGTTTTATTAGACTGTCTTTGTCCAGTGTCCTATGATAACTTATTTTGAGTACATTTATTTCATATTTGATATGAGAGTAACCAAATATCATTAACAGTTTATAATAATGCAATCCAATACAACATAAAACATAATTATCAACACCTCAGTGACAATCAAGAATAATGGAACATTTTTAAAATGTCAATAACCTAAAGATATTTCAATATACTAAATAGTAATTCAGAGTATTTTAAATTGGAGATTGTGACCACAAGTCAAGAATTAAGGGTTAGTATTTGATTGAAATGATCACCTGTTGACATGAGGAAAGAGAGGAAAAAAGATATAATAAGACGTATTCTGTGCCAACAAAATGATTGTCTAATGTCTCACTCCCCAACATACTGCTGCACCTTCATTATCTCTCTGTAAGTGACTGATCTTCACCCTCTCTTCAGCCACTAAGGCGTATAAAAAAGTAGAGAATAAGAGTTTTATTATTGGCCTACTGCTGGCATGATTGATAACAAGTTTGAAATATTACAGAAACTTTACGATTTTAAAAGTTGAGATCAAAATGCAACAACTTTGTATAGTAAGTACTGTAATAAACTCATTATAATCTCATGAACAAGTAAAACACAGTCAGTTTAAATCAGATTATACTTATTATACTCACAATAAAAAGTACATTTTATGTTTAGCTGGTGAGTCTAACCTTTGTTCAACCATAAAAATACTTTTGACCAATCTATCACTTCCTACTGCCAGCTATGATCATTTACAAACACAACAGTCCACAAAAAGTACTACAGCGAGGTTTATCATTTTATTAGAATATAAGAGAATACAATCATAAAAAAGACATTTAAAATGTACAAACTATTGATGTTATGATTGCAAACATAACATAACAAGTAAAACAAAAACACAGCTATACACTATCAAAGGTACACAGGAAATGTTCTTTTCACATCAACATGAGTATTTATGTTTCTATAGAACAAAGTAAAACATGGTGTAAAGAAATCAGACAGTAAAGGTGAGATGGAACAAAGAACAAACAGGAATAACAGTGGTGTCAATGATGTTAATCCGGCTGAAGATACACAATTATTCTATTATTTATTAACATTGTGAAATAAGGATCAGTATCACAATTTATCTTGTATTACTGAATTTCTTTAATCAAATTAAAAAACTGGCTCATCACCGTATAACATTGTATATTTTAATGCAAATCCAGAAGCAGATGAAGAATTCACAAATCTCTTCTCATTGAAACAGCTTCTGTCAACAAAGACTGGTACACTGCTACAGTGTGTGAAGAAAAAGGACTGTTTCTTTCTCACATGGTGAAAAGCAGATGACCACTGAAGGTGCTGTGGTGATTTCCATTGTCAAATATCCTTGTGTTTTGATACTGACGCAAAAACACAACATCTCCAGCCTCTAGAAGCAGTGTGGCACCATTGGCAGAACTCCCAAAACCGTTAGTTTGATATTCATATGCAATAAAAATATGCTCTCCATTCTTGAACAACACAGCACCTGAAGGATGTGAATTATGTCCATGTGCACCTATGGAGAACTCAAAGTGGTAGGCTCCTCTCACTGGTGCAATGAAAAACCCTGTGGGACATTTTTTGTCATTTGATATGAATGGAGAATTGACTGTTGTCATGAAAAGTCAAATTAAATGTTAAAATATGTGAATTCAAGTACCTGTGTTTGGGTTGTAGGCGTTTCCAATGTTTGTCACAACACGTCTGAAGACCAGATGAGTCTGTGTGTTAAACGGTCCGACATATCCTGAGCCTGAAGCCAACAGAGAGGCAGAGAAAGCCACCTGTTTGGCTGAGAGAGAAAGAAACATACTACAATACTACAGCATATGTTGGGAAATAACTATTAATCCATTTCTATTAATATGCATAAAACATACTATAATTCAATGTATTAAGGTTTTGTGTAATATATATATGATTACAGTGATATTCTACATATAAATTAGTTTTGAGTCTTACCTTCTCCATCTCTCTTCAGAGTCTCCACCTGGTTTTCTGTGACATTTGTCCTGTCTTGAATAGTGATCAGTTCAGCTGTATGTACTGAAAGAAAATTAACTCATTATCATTGTTTCCATTAAGCTTTGATTTATCCACTGAAATCTGAATATTTTGGAATAAAATGCTGTCTAGAAAAATACATTCACACATTTAATTTAAATCCTATTATAAATACATTTAGGAGAACTGGCTTTCAGTGAGCTTATTCTTTCTCATTTGTAATTCTGATATACCATGATGACTTGACATCTATTCCTGAAGGATCAAGTAATTTAAAATGTGTCTGAGTAATTTTAAGCAGGAATGTCTTCTTCTTCACTCCACAACACCCCTACTGTACCTTCATTATCTCTCTGTAAATGAATGATCTCCTGCTTCATGTTGTCCACCTCAGTCTTTTGTCCCTCCAGCTTTGCTGTCTGTGCTAAAATAGAAAAGGAAATAAAATGTATGATTAGACATATTCTCTGTTTCTCTCGTATCCCTAACCACGAACACACTACTGTGATCAGTCTTGTCTTATAAGTGTGTAAACTCCACAACACTACTGTACCTTCATTTTCTCTCTGTAGCTGCCTGATCTCCACCCTCTGTTCAGCCAACAAGGCAGTCATCTCTCTCAGCACAGCATGAATGTCTTGTGGACAGGCTGATTGTTGATGAGAGGCATTTGCTGGTTCTCCTCCTCTGGATTCAGTTTGTTTTCCATGTGGAATAATTTCATTGTCAGGCTCCTCTTGAAGCTGAGCCGTGGAGAAAGAGCAGATCAGCAGCAGCAGTGGAATAAACATAGTCATCTCCATTCTGTGACTGTCAGTCTGTGCATCTAAACTTTGTCGTTTCTGTGTTAATCCCAGCCTTATATAGTGTTTTACCCTGGTCATTCATTACCAGATTTTCTTTGATCAAACTTGCGTGCAGGTAGATAACACATGGAGCATGTTATCTGGAAAACCACACTAAAACACAAAAATGAAAGTGACCTTCCACAGATAAGAGGCTGATATCTGAAAAAGTATTTTCCCACAATAAATCAATCATAATAAAGTACAACAAGAACAACAACATGTTACAAAAACATCCACACTAAAAAGACAATTACACATATATCATGGTGTATTCATGCTCATTTCATATTCATAAGAAATAAAATGAGCTAAACTAAACTGAACCTCTGATTATGAGTTTATCTCAGTTAAACAGTACATCAATGTAACCACTTCATAGTCTGTATAAGTGAGCACTGAAAACTGCTTAAACTGTTTGTAACAACCTGCAGTGCTGTCTCAAGGTTAATAAGACTATCCACCACAGGGGACTTACATTAAACTTTGGTCCAGGACAGCCAACGTGTGGAAATCTTTACCACTGAATATCAGAGAGAGTAGTATTTATATACATTTGAAATTAAGTTTTAAAAAACTATGTAGAAAGGACAGGTAGAAGGAAATAATATCAATCAATCAATCAATCTTTATTCATATAGCACCATCTGCTTTGACTGGTTGGGCTTGAAGGTGAGAGAAAGAAAGGGAAGGGAGAGAAGGAGAAGAGGGAGAAATGAGAAATGAAGAGTAGAGGGGAAATGGAGAAGAGGGAGAGAGGAGAGAGAGAGGCACAGTGACAAACAATCAACATTGAAAATAATAATAACTCCATTCATATCATGGGCTATGAACATCCCCGGGACTCCAACATCATTGTCCAAGGCTGCCTGTGAGATGAGAGAGCACAGAGAACTCTGGGGAGAAAGTTTAGGTTAGTGAATGAATTAATAATAAATGAGTGTGAGTGGATATAGATGGATGGAGAGAGGGATGAGGAGAGAAGAGCTCAGTGCATCGTGGGAGTCCCCTGGCAGTCTGAGCCTATAGCAGCATAAACTAGAAGCTGGTCCAAGACAAGCCTGGCTGGGCCTAATTATAAGCTTTATCAAAAAGGAAAGTTGTAAGCCTACTCTTGAACATAGAGCAGGTGTTTGCCGTCTGGACCGAATCTTGAAGATGGTTTCACAGGAGAGGAGCCTGATAGTTGAAGGTTCTGCCTCCCATTCTACTTTTAGAGATACTAAGAACCACAAGTAGGCCTGCATGGTTGGAGTGCAGTGTTCGAGTAGGTTCATCAGGTACTACGAGCTCTTTAACATATGATGGAGCCTGACCATTAAGAGCTTTGAAAGGGTGGAGAAAGATTTTAAATTATATTCAGAATTTTTATTTTACAGAAAGCCAATGCAGCAAAGCTAAAATGGCAGTAATATGATCAATCTTTCTAGTTTTTAGAGAGCTAGAGAGTCTTTAGAGACTTGTTATGGCAGCCTGATAATAATGAATTACAATAATCCAGTCTAGAAGTAACAAATGCATGGACTAGTTTTACTGCATCATTTTGAGACAGGATTTAGGGAATTAAGGTTTAAAAAGTAAAGATCAAACTATAACTACTGTGTGTATTCACTGCGCTAACTACTGTATAACTCCATTAATAATTTAAACAGTCAGTTTCAGTCACACTTGGTTATAATTACTCACTTATTGCTTGGAGCTTGTTATCTAGAAAACAATAATGGAAACACTACATAAATGATCCTGGTACATGTACAGTCTATTGGAATGTAAAACCCAATGCTTGAATAATCAGGTTACCAAACTTCAAAAAAGTGTATTTTAATATACATTATATGTCACGGCAATCTAAAGTGTAAGTTTAAGTGTTTATTATTTCATGAGTTTTAAATGTGGATTATAAAAAATTTAAACGATTTCTCAAAATCACCTGATGTCTAGTACGCTGACAGATTATTACGTTCATTTCATCAGCACAAAAATTTTAATTTGCAAACAATGAATACACTTTATGTAAAAGGTAATGGAAGGAACAGTGAGCACAACATGATCATATCTACCCTCTCAAACATTAACAACATGGTCAGGTATCGTGACCCGTCTCAGATTGTGAATTGGCTGAGATAAGCAAAGACTTACTGAAAACATAATAAAAAGGGAGAGTGGTGAGAGAGTACTTTTGTCTTTGTTTCTTCAATAAATCAATCAAGTAATAAAATGTGGCTTTCTGAAGAACAACAACACTGATGTCACACCTACTTTTGTTTTTAGTCACTGACAAGAAACTGGCTTCTCCCCAAACCACAATGAAGATGATATTTATATATATATACAAGCCCGCCGATAGGGGGGGACAAACGGGTCTGTTGTCCCGGGCCCAGGGTAGGGGGGGGCCCAGAACTGACAGAACATTAGCTTGTATAAAAGCCTGACACACAACACGTTATCTTTGACAGGAACAGTTGAGTTTGGTAGCTCCGTCAGAGAGGAGAGAGATCCAGCTACAGTCAGGTGACCGAGAGAGTGATGCGGGAGAGCTGCCCCGCGCAGAGAGTCTGAGCAGGATGGATCAGAGACTGATCAGACATTTAATTTCAGCAACTTAGGTGAAGTTAGAAAGAGATTGGCAGATTCGAACTTCAGCGATCAATAACTCACAAACGAAACATTGTTAAAACATAAAAAATGTCTATTTCCTATCGTAGTAAGACTACAAACTCATTTTCGCCAAAACGAGTCGTCCTCCAGGCTGCAGGAAATATATTGCTCGCTATGCACTGCGGGCGGAGAGGCGAGCGCTTAGGGACCGTTTACAAATTGCAGTACCAAAGCAAAAAATATTCAATATCTCCACTTTTATTCACTGTAGTCTCACCAAATTCACTCCACACATCAACGGTCACCTGATAATCACACTACAACAGTTATTTCATAAAAAATATTTTTGCATATTTTTGGGGAATTTTATTGTGAAAAATCTTCAATATCGTCAATATTATACACTGTATACTCACCAAAATCATGCTACACAACAAGGGTCACCTGATAATCATACTACAACATTTATTTTGGGGAAATTAGTTTTGATATAATTTGAGATTTTTTATATTAAAAAATCTTCAATATCGTTAATATTATACAGTGTAGGATGACCAAAATCATGCTATACAACAAGGGTCACCTGATAATCGTACTACAACAGTTATTTCAGAAAAATTTGTTTTTGCATATTTTTGGGGAATTTTATTGTGAAAAATCGTCAATAGCGTTAATATTATACACTGTATACTCAGCAAAACATGCTTCACAACAATGGTCACCTGATAATCATACTACAACAGTCATTTTATTAAAAAATATATATATTTTTGCATATTTTTGGGGAATTTTATTGTGAAAAATCGTCAATAGCGTTAATATTATACACTCGAGGATGACCAAAATCATGATACACAACAAGGGTAACCTGATAATCATACTACAACAGTCATTTCAGAAAAAAAACTTTTTGCATATTTTTTGGGAATTTTATTGTGAAAAATCGTCAATAGCGTTAATATTATACACTGTATACTCACCAAAATCATGCTACACAACAATGGTCACCAGATAATCGGAATACAACAGTTATTTCAGAAAAATGTGTTTTTGCATATTTTTGGGGAATTTTATTGTGAAAAATCGTCAATAGCGTTAATATTATACAGTGTAGGATGACCAAAATCATGCTACACAACAAATGTCACCTGATAATCGTACTACAACAGTTATTTTGGAAAAATTAGTTTTTGCATATTTTTGGGGAATTTTATTGTGAAAAATCGTCAATAGCGTTCATATTATACACTGTATACTCACCAAAATCTTGCTATACAACAAGGGTCACCAGATAATCGGACTACATCAGTTATTTCGGAAAAATTTGTTTTTGCATATTTTTGGGGAATTTTATTGTGAAAAATCGTCAATAGCGTTAATATTATACATTGTAGGATGACCAAAATCATGCTACACAACAAAGGTCACCAGATATTTGGACTACAACAGTTATTTCAGAAAAATGCGTTTTTACATATTTTTGGGGAATTTTATCGTGAAAAATCGTCAATAGCGTTAATATTATACAGTGTATACTCACCAAAATCATGCTATACAACAAGGGTCACCAGATAATCGGACTACAACAGTTATTTCAGAACAATTTGTTTTTGCATATTTTTGGGGAATTTTCTTGTGAAAAATCGTCAATAGCGTTAATATTATACAGTGTAGGATGACCCAAATCATGATACACAACAAGAGTCACCTGATAATCGTATTAAAACAGTCATTTCAGAAAAATGTGTTTTTGCATATTTTTTGGGAATTTTATTGTGAAAAATCGTCAACAGCGTTAATATTATACAGTGTAGGATGACCAAAATCATGCTACAAAACAAAGGTCACCAGATAATTGGACTACAACAGTTATTTCAGAAAAATGCGTTTTTGCATATTTTTGGGGAATTTTATTGTAAAAAATCGTCAATAGCATTAATATTATACAGTGTAGGATGACCAAAATCATGATACACAACAAGGGTCACCTGATAATCATACTACATCAGTCATTTCAGAAAAAAAATCGTTTTGCATATTTTTGGGGAATTTTATTGTGAAAAATCGTCAATAGCGTTAATATTATACAGTGTAGGATGACCAAAATCATGCTACACAACAATGGTCACCTGATAATCATACTACAACAGTTATTTCAGAAACATTAGTTTTTGCATATTTTTGGGGAATTTTATTGTGAAAAATCATCAATAGCGTTAATATTATACACTGTATACTCACCAAAATCTTGTTATACAACAAGGGTCACCAGATAATCAGACTACAACAGTTATTTCATAAAAATTTGTTTTTGCATATTTTTGGGAATTTTTATTGTGAAAAATCGTCAATAGCGTTAATATTATACAGTGTAGGATGACCAAAATCATGCTACACAACAAAGGTCACCAGATAATTGGACTACAACAGTTATTTCAGAAAAATGCGTTTTTGCATATTTTTGGGGAATTTTATTGTAAAAAATCGTCAATAGCATTAATATTATACAGTGTAGGATGACCAAAATCATGATACACAACAAGGGTCACCTGATAATCATACTACATCAGTCATTTCAGAAAAAAAATCGTTTTGCATATTTTTGGGGAATTTTATTGTGAAAAATCGTCAATAGCGTTAATATTATACAGTGTAGGATGACCAAAATCATGCTACACAACAAGGGTCACCTGATAATCATACTACAACAGTTATTTCAGAAAAATGCGTTTTTGCATATTTTTGGGGAATTTTATCGTGAAAAATCGTCAATAGCATTAATATTAAACACTGTATACTCACCAAAATCTTGCTATACCACAAGGGTGACCAGATAATCGGACTTCAACATTTATTTCAGAAAAATTTGTTTTTGCATATTTTTGGGGAATTTTATCGTGAAAAATCGTCAATAGCGTTAATATTATACAGTGTAGGATGACCAAAATCATTATACACAACAATGGTCACCAGATAATCGTACTACAATAGTTATTTCAGAAAAATGTGTTTTTGCATATTTTTGGGGAATTTTATTGTGAAAAATCGTCAATAGCGTTAATATTATACACTGTAGGATGACCAAAATCATGCTACACAACAAGGGTCACCTGATAATCGTACTACAATAGTTATTTCAGAAAAATGTGTTTTTGCATATTTTTGGGGAATTTTATTGTGAAAAATCATCAATAGCGTTAATAATATACACTGTATACTCACCAAAATCTTGCTATACAACAAGGGTCACCAGATAATCGGACTACAACAGTTATTTCAGAAACATTTGTTTTTGCATATTTTTGGGGAATTTTATTGTGAAAAATCGTCAATAGCGTTAATATTATACAGTGTAGGATGACCAAAATGATGATACACAACAAGGGTCACCTGATAATCATACTACAATAGTCATTTCAGAAAAATTTGTTTTTGCATATTTTTGGGGAATTTTATTGTGAAAAATCGTCAATAGCGTTAATATTATAAACTGTATACTCACCAAAATCATGCTATACAACAAGGGTCACCAGATAATCGGACTACAACAGTTATTTCAGAAAAATGTGTTTTTGCATATTTTTGGGGAATTTTATTGTGAAAAATCGTCAATAGCGTTAATATTATACAGTGTAGGATGACCGAAATCATGCTACACAACAATGGTCACCAGATAATTGGACTACAACAGTTATTTCAGAAAAATGCGTTTTTGCATATTTTTGAGGAATTTTATTGTGAAAAATCGTCAATAGCGTTAATATTATACACTGTATACTCACCAAAATCTTGCTATACAACAAGGGTAACCAGATAATCGGACTACAACAGTTATTTCAGAAAAATTTGTTTTTGCATATTTTTGGCGAATTTTATCGTGAAAAATCGTGAATAGCGTTAATATTATACAGTGTAGGATGACCAAAATCATGATACACAACAATGGTCACCTGATTATCATACTACAACAGTTATTTCAGAAAAAAAATCTTTTTGCATATTTTTGGGGAATTTTATTGTGAAAAATCGTCAATAGCGTTAATATTATACACTGTATACTCACCAAAATCATGCTACACAACAATGGTCACCAGATAATCGGACTACAACAGTTATTTCAGAAACATTTGTTTTTGCATATTTTTGGGGAATTTTATCGTGAAATATCGTCAATAGCGTTAATTTTATACTGTGTATACTCACTAAAATCATGCTATACAACAAGGGTCACCAGATAATCGGACTACAACAGTTATTTCAAAAAAATATGTTTTTGCATATTTTTGGGGAATTTTCTTGTGAAAAATCGTCAATAGCGTTAATATTATACAGTGTAGGATCACCCAAATCATGATACACAACAAGGGTCACCAGATAATCGGACTACAACAGTCATTTTAGAAAAAAAAAATCTTTTTGCATATTTTTGGGGAATTTTATTGTGAAAAATCGTCAATAGCGTTAATATTATACAGTGTAGGATGACCAAAATCATGATACACAACAAGGGTCACCTGATAATCATACTACAATAGTCATTTCAGAAAAATTTGTTTTTGCATATTTTTGGGGAATTTTATTGTGAAAAATCGTCAATAGCATTAATATTATACAGTGTAGGATGACCAAAATCATGCTACACAACAAAGGTCACCTGATAATCGTACTACAACAGTTATTTCAGAAAAATTATTTTTTGCATATTTTTGGGGAATTTTATCGTGAAAAATCATCAATAGCGTTAATATTATATACTGTATACTCACCAAAATCTTGCAATACAACAAGGGTCACCATATAATCGGACTACAACAGTTATTTCAGAAAAATGTTTTTTTGCATATTTTTGGGGAATTTTATTGTGAAAAATCGTCAATAGCATTAATATTATACAGTGTAGGATGACCAAAATCATGCTACACAACAAAGGTCACCTGATAATCGTACTACAACAGTTATTTCAGAAAAAATATTTTTTGCATATTTTTGGGGAATTTTATCGTGAAAAATCATCAATAGCGTTAATATTATATACTGTATACTCACCAAAATCTTGCAATACAACAAGGGTCACCATATAATCGGACTACAACAGTTATTTCAGAAAAAACATTTTTTGCATGTTTTTGGGGAATTTTATCGTGAAAAATCGTCAATAGCGTTAATATTATAAAGTGTAGGATGACCAAAATCATGCTACACAACAAAGGTCACCAGATAATTGGACTACAACAGTTATGTCAGAAAAATGCGTTTTTGCATATTTTTGGGGAATTTTATTGTAAAAAATCGTCAATAGCGTTAATATTATACAGTGTAGGATGACCAAAATCATGATACACAACAAGGGTCACCTGATAATCATACTACAATAGTAATTTCAGAAAAAAAAAATCGTTTTGCATATTTTTGGGGAATTTCATTGTAAAAAATCGTCAATAGCGTTAATATTATACAGTGTAGGATGACCAAAATCATGCTACACAACAAGGGTCACCAGATAATCGTACTACAACAGTTATTTCAGAAAAATTTGTTTTTGCATATTTTTGGGGAATTTTATTGTGAAACATCGTCAATAGCGTTAATATTATACACTGTATACTCACCAAAATCATGCTATACAACAAGGGTCACCAGATAATCGGACTACAACAGTTATTTCAGAAACATTTGTTTTTGCATATTTTTGGGGAATTTTATTGTGAAAAATCGTCAATAGCGTTAATATTATACAGTGTAGGATGACCAAAATCATGATACACAACAAGGGTCACCTGATAATCATACTACAATAGTCATTTCAGAAAAATTTGTTTTTTCATATTTTTGGGGAATTTTATTGTGAAAAATCGTCAATAGCGTTAATATTATAAACTGTATCCTCACCAAAATCATGCTATACAACAAGGGTCACCAGATAATCGGACTACAACAGTTATTTCAGAAAAATGTGTTTTTGCATATTTTTGGGGAATTTTATTGTGAAAAATCGTCAATAGCGTTAATATTATACAGTGTAGGATGACCGAAATCATGCTACACAACAATGGTCACCAGATAATTGGACTACAACAGTTATTTCAGAAAAATGCGTTTTTGCATATTTTTGGGGAATTTTATTGTAAAAAATCGTCAATAGCGTTAATATTATACACTGTATACTCACCAAAATCTTGCCATACAACAAGGGTAACCAGATAATCGGACTACAACAGTTATTTCAGAAAAATTGGTTTTTGCATATTTTTGGCGAATTTTATCGTGAAAAATCGTCAATAGCGTTAATATTATACAGTGTAGGATGACCAAAATCATGATACACAACAATGGTCACCTGATTATCATACTACAAAAGTCATTTCAGAAAAAAAATCTTTTTGCATATTTTTGGGGAATTTTATTGTGAAAAATCGTCAATAGCGTTAATATTATACACTGTATACTCACCAAAATCATGCTACACAACAATGGTCACCAGATAATCGGACTACAACAGTTATTTCAGAAACATTTGTTTTTGCATATTTTTGGGGAATTTTATCGTGAAATATCGTCAATAGCGTTAATTTTATACTGTGTATACTCACTAAAATCATGCTATACAACAAGGGTCACCAGATAATCGGACTACAACAGTTATTTCAGAAAAAATTGTTTTTGCATATTTTTGGGGAATTTTCTTGTGTAAAATCGTCAATAGCGTTAATATTATACAGTGTAGGATCACCCAAATCATGATACACAACAAGGGTCACCAGATAATCGGACTACAACAGTCATTTCAGAAAAAAAAAATCTTTTTGCATTTTTTTTGGGAATTTTATTGTGAAAAATCGTCAATAGCGTTAATATTATACACTGTATACTCACCAAAATCTTGCTATACAACAAGGGTCACCAGATAATCGGACTACAACAGTTATTTCAGAAACATTTGTTTTTGCATATTTTTTGGGGAATTTTATCGTGAAAAATCGTCAATAGCGTTAATATTATACACTGTATACCCACCAAAATCATGCTATACAACAAGGGTCACCAGATAATCGGACTACAACAGTTATTTCAGAAACATTTGTTTTTGCATATTTTTGGGGAATTTTATCGTGAAAAATCGTCAATAGCGTTAATATTATACAGTGTAGGATGACCAAACTCATGATACACAACGAGGGTCACCTGATAATCATACTACAACAGTCATTTCAGAAAAAAAAATCTTTTTGCATATTTTTGGGGAATTTTATTGTGAAAAATCGTCAATAGCGTTAATATTATACAGTGTAGGATGACCAAAATCATGCTACACAACAAGGGTCACCTGATAATCATACAACAACAGTTATTTCAGAAAAGTTTGTTTTTGCATATTTTTGGGGAATTTTCTTGTGAAAAATCGCCAATAGCGTTAATATTATACAGTGTAGGATGACCAAAATCATTCTACACAACAAAGGTCACCAGATAATCGTACTACAACAGTTATTTCAGAAAAATGCGTTTTTGCATATTTTTGGGGAATTTCATTGTAAAAAATCGTCAATAGCGTTAATATTTTAAAGTGTAGGATGACCAAAATCATGCTACACAACAAAGGTCACCTGATAATCGTACTACAACAGTTATTTTAGGAAAAAAAAATCTTTTTGCATATTTTTGGGGAATTTTATTGTGAAAAATCGTCAATAGCGTTAATATAATAAACTGTATACTCACCAAAATCATGCTATACAACAAGGGTCACCAGATAATCGGACTACAACAGTTATTTCAGAAACATTTGTTTTTGCATATTTTTGGGGAATTTTATCGTGAAAAATCGTCAATAGTGTTAATATTATACAGTGTAGGATGACCAAAATCAAGATACACAACAAGGGTCACCTGATAATCATACTACAATAGTAATTTCAGAATAAAAAAATCGTTTTGCATATTTTTGGGGAATTTTATTGTGAAAAATCGTCAATAGCGTTAATATTATACACTGTATACTCACCAAAATCATGCTATACAACAAGGGTCACCAGATAATCGTACTACAACAGTTATTTCAGAAAAATTTGTTTTTGCATATTTTTGGGGAATTTTATTGTGAAACATCGTCAATAGCGTTAATATTATACAGTGTAGGATGACCAAAATCATGCTACACAACAAAGGTCACCTGATAATCATACTACAACAGTCATATCAGAAAAATGTGTTTTTGCATATTTTTTGGGAATTTTATTGTGAAAAATCGTCAATAGCGTTAATATTATACACTATACTCACCAAAATCATGCTATACAACAAGGGTCATCAGATAATCGGACTACAACAGTTATTTCAGAAAAATGTGTTTTTGCATATTTTTGGGGAATTTTATTGTGAAAAATCGTCAATAGCGTTAATATAATAAACTGTATATTCACCAAAATCATGCTATACAACAAGGGTCACCAGATAATCGGACTACAACAGTTATTTCAGAAACATTTGTTTTTGCATATTTTTGGGCAATTTTATCGTGAAAAATCGTCAATAGTGTTAATATTATACAGTGTAGGATGACCAAAATCAAGATACACAACAAGGGTCACCTGATAATCATACTACAATAGTAATTTCAGAATAAAAAAATCGTTTTGCATATTTTTGGGGAATTTTATTGTGAAAAATCGTCAATAGCGTTAATATTATACACTGTATACTCACCAAAATCATGCTATACAACAAGGGTCACCAGATAATCGTACTACAACAGTTATTTCAGAAAAATTAGTTTTTGCATATTTTTGGGGAATTTTATTGTGAAACATCGTCAATAGCGTTAATATTATACAGTGTAGGATGACCAAAATCATGCTACACAACAAAGGTCACCTGATAATCATACTACAACAGTCATATCAGAAAAATGTGTTTTTGCATATTTTTTGGGAATTTTATCGTGAAAAATCGTCAATAGCGTTAATATTATACACTATACTCACCAAAATCATGCTATACAACAAGGGTCATCAGATAATCGGACTACAACAGTTATTTCAGAAAAATGTGTTTTTGCATATTTTTGGGGAATTTTATTGTGAAAAATCGTCAATAGCGTTAATATTATACAGTGTAGGATGACCAAAATCATGCTACATAACAAGGGTCACCTGATAATCGTACTACAACAGTTATTTCAGAAACATTTGTTTTTGCATATTTTTGGGGAATTTTATTGTGAAAAATCGTCAATAGCGTTAATATTATACAGTGTAGGATGACCAAAATCATGCTACACAACAAGGGTCACGTAATAATCATACTACAACATCTATTTCAGGAAAATTAGTTTTGATATAATTTTGGGAATTTTTTACATTCAGAAATCTTCATTATCGTCAATATTATAAACTGTATACTCACCAAAATCATGCTATACAACAAAGGTCACCTGATAATCATACAACATCAGTCATTTCAGGAAAAAAATGTTTTGCATATTTTTGTTGAATTTTATTGTGAAAAATCATGAACAGCGTTAATATTATACACTGTATACTCACCAAAATCTTGCTATACAACAAGGGTCACCAGATAATCGGACTACATCAGTTATTTCGGAAAAATTTGTTTTTGCATATTTTTGGGGAATTTTATTGTGAAAAATCGTCAATAGCGTTAATATTATACATTGTAGGATGACCAAAATCATGCTACACAACAAAGGTCACCAGATATTTGGACTACAACAGTTATTTCAGAAAAATGCGTTTTTACATATTTTTGGGGAATTTTATCGTGAAAAATCGTCAATAGCGTTAATATTATACAGTGTATACTCACCAAAATCATGCTATACAACAAGGGTCACCAGATAATCGGACTACAACAGTTATTTCAGAACAATTTGTTTTTGCATATTTTTGGGGAATTTTCTTGTGAAAAATCGTCAATAGCGTTAATATTATACAGTGTAGGATGACCCAAATCATGATACACAACAAGGGTCACCTGATAATCGTATTAAAACAGTCATTTCAGAAAAATGTGTTTTTGCATATTTTTTGGGAATTTTATTGTGAAAAATCGTCAACAGCGTTAATATTATACAGTGTAGGATGACCAAAATCATGCTACAAAACAAGGGTCACCTGATAATCATACTACAACAGTTATTTCAGAAACATTAGTTTTTGCATATTTTTGGGGAATTTTATTGTGAAAAATCATCAATAGCGTTAATATTATACACTGTATACTCACCAAAATCTTGTTATACAACAAGGGTCACCAGATAATCAGACTACAACAGTTATTTCATAAAAATTTGTTTTTGCATATTTTTGGGAATTTTTATTGTGAAAAATCGTCAATAGCGTTAATATTATACAGTGTAGGATGACCAAAATCATGCTACACAACAAAGGTCACCAGATAATTGGACTACAACAGTTATTTCAGAAAAATGCGTTTTTGCATATTTTTGGGGAATTTTATTGTAAAAAATCGTCAATAGCATTAATATTATACAGTGTAGGATGACCAAAATCATGATACACAACAAGGGTCACCTGATAATCATACTACATCAGTCATTTCAGAAAAAAAATCGTTTTGCATATTTTTGGGGAATTTTATTGTGAAAAATCGTCAATAGCGTTAATATTATACAGTGTAGGATGACCAAAATCATGCTACACAACAAGGGTCACCTGATAATCATACTACAACAGTTATTTCAGAAAAATGCGTTTTTGCATATTTTTGGGGAATTTTATCGTGAAAAATCGTCAATAGCATTAATATTAAACACTGTATACTCACCAAAATCTTGCTATACCACAAGGGTGACCAGATAATCGGACTTCAACAGTTATTTCAGAAAAATTTGTTTTTGCATATTTTTGGGGAATTTTATCGTGAAAAATCGTCAATAGCGTTAATATTATACAGTGTAGGATGACCAAAATCATTATACACAACAATGGTCACCAGATAATCGTACTACAATAGTTATTTCAGAAAAATGTGTTTTTGCATATTTTTGGGGAATTTTATTGTGAAAAATCGTCAATAGCGTTAATATTATACACTGTAGGATGACCAAAATCATGCTACACAACAAGGGTCACCTGATAATCGTACTACAATAGTTATTTCAGAAAAATGTGTTTTTGCATATTTTTGGGGAATTTTATTGTGAAAAATCATCAATAGCGTTAATAATATACACTGTATACTCACCAAAATCTTGCTATACAACAAGGGTCACCAGATAATCGGACTACAACAGTTATTTCAGAAACATTTGTTTTTGCATATTTTTGGGGAATTTTATTGTGAAAAATCGTCAATAGCGTTAATATTATACAGTGTAGGATGACCAAAATCATGATACACAACAAGGGTCACCTGATAATCATACTACAATAGTAATTTCAGAAAAAAAAAATCGTTTTGCATATTTTTGGGGAATTTCATTGTAAAAAATCGTCAATAGCGTTAATATTATACAGTGTAGGATGACCAAAATCATGCTACACAACAAGGGTCACCAGATAATCGTACTACAACAGTTATTTCAGAAAAATTTGTTTTTGCATATTTTTGGGGAATTTTATTGTGAAACATCGTCAATAGCGTTAATATTATACACTGTATACTCACCAAAATCATGCTATACAACAAGGGTCACCAGATAATCGGACTACAACAGTTATTTCATAAACATTTGTTTTTGCATATTTTTGGGGAATTTTATTGTGAAAAATCGTCAATAGCGTTAATATTATACAGTGTAGGATGACCAAAATCATGATACACAACAAGGGTCACCTGATAATCATACTACAATAGTAATTTCAGAAAAAAAAAATCGTTTTGCATATTTTTGGGGAATTTCATTGTAAAAAATCGTCAATAGCGTTAATATTATACAGTGTAGGATGACCAAAATCATGCTACACAACAAGGGTCACCAGATAATCGTACTACAACAGTTATTTCAGAAAAATTTGTTTTTGCATATTTTTGGGGAATTTTATTGTGAAACATCGTCAATAGCGTTAATATTATACACTGTATACTCACCAAAATCATGCTATACAACAAGGGTCACCAGATAATCGGACTACAACAGTTATTTCATAAACATTTGTTTTTGCATATTTTTGGGGAATTTTATTGTGAAAAATCGTCAATAGCGTTAATATTATACACTGTATACTCACCAAAATCATGCTACACAACAATGGTCACCAGATAATCGGACTACAACAGTTATTTCAGAAACATTTGTTTTTGCATATTTTTGGGGAATTTTATCGTGAAATATCGTCAATAGCGTTAATTTTATACTGTGTATACTCACTAAAATCATGCTATACAACAAGGGTCACCAGATAATCGGACTACAACAGTTATTTCAAAAAAATATGTTTTTGCATATTTTTGGGGAATTTTCTTGTGAAAAATCGTCAATAGCGTTAATATTATACAGTGTAGGATGACCCAAATCATGATACACAACAAGGGTCACCAGATAATCGGACTACAACAGTCATTTTAGAAAAAAAAAATCTTTTTGCATATTTTTGGGGAATTTTATTGTGAAAAATCGTCAATAGCGTTAATATTATACAGTGTAGGATGACCAAAATCATGATACACAACAAGGGTCACCTGATAATCATACTACAATAGTTATTTCAGAAAAATTTGTTTTTGCATATTTTTGGGGAATTTTATTGTGAAAAATCGTCAATAGCATTAATATTATACAGTGTAGGATGACCAAAATCATGCTACACAACAAAGGTCACCTGATAATCGTACTACAACAGTTATTTCAGAAAAATTATTTTTTGCATATTTTTGGGGAATTTTATCGTGAAAAATTATCAATAGCGTTAATATTATATACTGTATACTCACCAAAATCTTGCAATACAACAAGGGTCACCATATAATCGGACTACAACAGTTATTTCAGAAAAATGTTTTTTTGCATATTTTTGGGGAATTTTATTGTGAAAAATCGTCAATAGCGTTAATATTATACAGTGTAGGATGACCAAAATCATGCTACACAACAAAGGTCACCAGATAATTGGACTACAACAGTTATGTCAGAAAAATGCGTTTTTGCATATTTTTGGGGAATTTTATTGTGAAAAATCGTCAATAGCGTTAATATTATACAGTGTAGGATGACCAAAATCATGATACACAACAAGGGTCATCAGATAATCGGACTACAACAGTTATTTCAGAAAAAAAAAATCGTTTTGCATATTTTTGGGGAATTTCATTGTAAAAAATCGTCAATAGCGTTAATATTATACAGTGTAGGATGACCAAAATCATGCTACACAACAAGGGTCACCAGATAATCATACTACAACAGTTATTTCAGAAAAATGTGTTTTTGCATATTTTTGGGGAATTTTATTGTGAAACATCGTCAATAGCGTTAATATTATACACTGTATACTCACCAAAATCATGCTATACAACAAGGGTCACCAGATAATCGGACTACAACAGTTATTTCATAAACATTTGTTTTTGCATATTTTTGGGGAATTTTATTGTGAAAAATCGTCAATAGCGTTAATATTGTACAGTGTAGGATGACCAAAATCATGATACACAACAAGGGTCACCTGATAATCATACTACAATAGTAATTTCAGAAAAAAAAAATCGTTTTGCATATTTTTGGGGAATTTCATTGTAAAAAATCGTCAATAGCGTTAATATTATACAGTGTAGGATGACCAAAATCATGCTACACAACAAGGGTCACCAGATAATCGTACTACAACAGTTATTTCAGAAAAATTTGTTTTTGCATATTTTTGGGGAATTTTATTGTGAAACATCGTCAATAGCGTTAATATTATACACTGTATACTCACCAAAATCATGCTATACAACAAGGGTCACCAGATAATCGGACTACAACAGTTATTTCATAAACATTTGTTTTTGCATATTTTTGGGGAATTTTATTGTGAAAAATCGTCAATAGCGTTAATATTATACAGTGTAGGATGACCAAAATCATGATACACAACAAGGGTCACCTGATAATCATACTACAATAGTAATTTCAGAAAAAAAAAATCGTTTTGCATATTTTTGGGGAATTTCATTGTAAAAAATCGTCAATAGCGTTAATATTATACAGTGTAGGATGACCAAAATCATGCTACACAACAAGGGTCACCAGATAATCGTACTACAACAGTTATTTCAGAAAAATTTGTTTTTGCATATTTTTGGGGAATTTTATTGTGAAACATCGTCAATAGCGTTAATATTATACACTGTATACTCACCAAAATCATGCTATACAACAAGGGTCACCAGATAATCGGACTACAACAGTTATTTCAGAAACATTTGTTTTTGCATATTTTTGGGGAATTTTATTGTGAAAAATCGTCAATAGCGTTAATATTATACAGTGTAGGATGACCAAAATCATGATACACAACAAGGGTCACCTGATAATCATACTACAATAGTCATTTCAGAAAAATTTGTTTTTTCATATTTTTGGGGAATTTTATTGTGAAAAATCGTCAATAGCGTTAATATTATAAACTGTATACTCACCAAAATCATGCTATACAACAAGGGTCACCAGATAATCGGACTACAACAGTTATTTCAGAAAAATGTGTTTTTGCATATTTTTGGGGAATTTTATTTTGAAAAATCGTCAATAGCGTTAATATTATACAGTGTAGGATGACCGAAATCATGCCACACAACAATGGTCACCAGATAATTGGACTACAACAGTTATTTCAGAAAAATGCGTTTTTGCATATTTTTGGGGAATTTTATTGTGAAAAATCGTCAATAGCGTTAATATTATACACTGTATACTCACCAAAATCTTGCCATACAACAAGGGTAACCAGATAATCGGACTACAACAGTTATTTCAGAAAAATTGGTTTTTGCATATTTTTGGCGAATTTTATCGTGAAAAATCGTCAATAGCGTTAATATTATACAGTGTAGGATGACCAAAATCATGATACACAACAATGGTCACCTGATTATCATACTACAAAAGTCATTTCAGAAAAAAAATCTTTTTGCATATTTTTGGGGAATTTTATTGTGAAAAATCGTCAATAGCGTTAATATTATACACTGTATACTCACCAAAATCATGCTACACAACAATGGTCACCAGATAATCGGACTACAACAGTTATTTCAGAAACATTTGTTTTTGCATATTTTTGGGGAATTTTATCGTGAAATATCGTCAATAGCGTTAATTTTATACTGTGTATACTCACTAAAATCATGCTATACAACAAGGGTCACCAGATAATCGGACTACAACAGTTATTTCAGAAAAATTTGTTTTTGCATATTTTTGGGGAATTTTCTTGTGTAAAATCGTCAATAGCGTTAATATTATACAGTGTAGGATCACCCAAATCATGATACACAACAAGGGTCACCAGATAATCGGATTACAACAGTCATTTTAGAAAAAAAAAATCTTTTTGCATTTTTTTTGGGAATTTTATTGTGAAAAATCGTCAATAGCGTTAATATTATACACTGTATACTCACCAAAATCTTGCTATACAACAAGGGTCACCAGATAATCGGACTACAACAGTTATTTCAGAAACATTTGTTTTTGCATATTTTTTGGGGAATTTTATCGTGAAAAATCGTCAATAGCGTTAATATTATACACTGTATACTCACCAAAATCATGCTATACAACAAGGGTCACCAGATAATCGGACTACAACAGTTATTTCAGAAACATTTGTTTTTGCATATTTTTGGGGAATTTTATCGTGAAAAATCGTCAATAGCGTTAATATTATACAGTGTAGGATGACCAAAATCATGATACACAACGAGGGTCACCTGATAATCATACTACAACAGTCATTTCAGAAAAAAAAATCTTTTTGCATATTTTTGGGGAATTTTATTGTAAAAATCGTCAATAGCGTTAATATTATACAGTGTAGGATGACCAAAATCATGCTACACAACAAGGGTCACCTGATAATCATACAACAACAGTTATTTCAGAAAAGTTTGTTTTTGCATATTTTTGGGGAATTTTCTTGTGAAAAATCGCCAATAGCGTTAATATTATACAGTGTAGGATGACCAAAATCATTCTACACAACAAAGGTCACCAGATAATCGTACTACAACAGTTATTTCAGAAAAATGCGTTTTTGCATATTTTTGGGGAATTTCATTGTAAAAAATCGTCAATAGCGTTAATATTTTAAAGTGTAGGATGACCAAAATTATGCTACACAACAAAGGTCACCTGATAATCGTACTACAACAGTTATTTTAGGAAAAAAAAATCTTTTTGCATATTTTTGGGGAATTTTCTTGTGAAAAATCGTCAATAGCGTTAATATAATAAACTGTATACTCACCAAAATCATGCTATACAACAAGGGTCACCAGATAATCGGACTACAACAGTTATTTCAGAAAAATGTGTTTTTGCATATTTTTGGGGAATTTTATTGTGAAAAATCGTCAATAGCGTTAATATTATACAGTGTAGGATGACCAAAATCATGCTACATAACAAGGGTCACCTGATAATCGTACTACAACAGTTATTTCAGAAACATTTGTTTTTGCATATTTTTGGGGAATTTTATTGTGAAAAATCGTCAATAGCGTTAATATTATACAGTGTAGGATGACCAAAATCATGCTACACAACAAGGGTCACGTAATAATCATACTACAACATTTATTTCAGGAAAATTAGTTTTGATATAATTTTGGGAATTTTTTACATTCAGAAATCTTCATTATCGTCAATATTATAAACTGTATACTCACCAAAATCATGCTATACAACAAGGGTCACCTGATAATCATACAACATCAGTCATTTCAGGAAAAAAATGTTTTGCATATTTTTGTGGAATTTTATTGTGAAAAATCATGAACAGCGTTAATATTATACACTGTATACTCACCAAAATCATGCTACACAACAATGGTCAACTGATAATCATACTACAACAGTCATATCAGAAAAATGTGTTTTTGCATATTTTTTGGGAATTTTATTGTGAAAAATCGTCAATAGCGTTAATATTATACACTATACTCACCAAAATCATGCTATACAACAAGGGTCATCAGATAATCGGACTACAACAGTTATTTCAGAAAAATGTGTTTTTGCATATTTTTGGGGAATTTTATTGTGAAAAATCGTCAATAGCGTTAATATTATACAGTGTAGGATGACCAAAATCATGCTACATAACAAGGGTCACCTGATAATCGTACTACAACAGTTATTTCAGAAACATTTGTTTTTGCATATTTTTGGGGAATTTTATTGTGAAAAATCGTCAATAGCGTTAATATTATACAGTGTAGGATGACCAAAATCATGCTACACAACAAGGGTCACGTAATAATCATACTACAACATTTATTTCAGGAAAATTAGTTTTGATATAATTTTGGGAATTTTTTACATTCAGAAATCTTCATTATCGTCAATATTATAAACTGTATACTCACCAAAATCATGCTATACAACAAGGGTCACCTGATAATCATACAACATCAGTCATTTCAGGAAAAAAATGTTTTGCATATTTTTGTGGAATTTTATTGTGAAAAATCATGAACAGCGTTAATATTATACACTGTATACTCACCAAAATCATGCTACACAACAATGGTCACCTGATAATCATACTACAACAGTCATTTCAGAAAAAAATCTTTTTGCATATTTTTGGGGAATTTTATTGTGAAAAATCGTCTATAGCGTTAATATTATACACTGTATACTCACTAAAATCAAGCTATACAACAAGGGTCACCAGATAATCGTACTACAACAGTTATTTCAGAAAAATGTGATTTTGCATATTTTTTGGGAATTTTATCGTGAAAAATCATCAATAGTGTTAATATTATACAGTGTAGGATGACCAAAATCATGCTACACAACAAGGGTCACCTGATAATCGTACTACAACAGTTATTTCAGAAAAATTAGTTTTTGCATATTTTTGGGGAATTTTATTGTGAAAAATCGTCAATAGCATTAATATTATACAGTGTAGGATCACCAAAATCATGCTACACAACAAGGGTCACCTGATAATCGCACTACAACAGTTATTTCAGAAAAATGTTTTTTTGCATATTTTTGGGGAATTTTATCGTGAAAATCGTCAATAGCGTTAATATTATACACTGTATACTCACCAAAACCATGCTATACAACAAGGGTCCCCAGATAATCGTACTACAACAGTTATTTCAGAAAAATGTGTTTTTGCATATTTTTGGGGAATTTTATTGTGAAAAATCGTCAATAGCGTTAATATTATACAGTGTAGGATGACCAAAATCATGCTACACAACAAGGGTCACGTAATAATCATACTACAACATTTATTTCAGGAAAATTAGTTTTGATATAATTTTGGGAATTTTTTACATTCAGAAATCTTCATTATCGTCAATATTATACACTGCATACTCACCAAAATCATGCTATACAACAAGGGTCACCTGATAATCATACAACATCAGTCATTTCAGGAAAAATATGTTTTGCATATTTTTGTGGAATTTTATTGTGAAAAATCATGAACAGCGTTAATATTATACACTGTATACTCACCAAAATCATGCTACACAACAATGGTCACCTGATAATCATACTACAACAGTCATTTCAGAAAAAAATCTTTTTGCATATTTTTGGGGAATTTTATTGTGAAAAATCGTCCATAGCGTTAATATTATACACTGTATACTCACCAAAATCAAGCTATACAACAAGGGTCACCAGATAATCGTACTACAAAAGTTATTTCAGAAAAATGTGATTTTGCATATTTTTTGGGAATTTTATCGTGAAAAATCATCAATAGTGTTAATATTATACAGTGTAGGATGGCCAAAATCATGCTACACAACAAGGGTCACCTGATAATCGTACTACAACAGTTATTTCAGAAAAATTTGTTTTTGCATATTTTTGGGGAATTTTATTGTGAAAAATCGTCAATAGCATTAATATTATACAGTGTAGGATCACCAAAATCATGCTACACAACAAGGGTCACCTGATAATCGTACTACAACAGTTATTTCAGAAAAATGTGTTTTTGCATATTTTTGGGGAATTTTATTGTGAAAAATCGTCAATAGCGTTAATATTATACAGTGTAGGATGACCAAAATCATGCTACACAACAAGGGTCACGTAATAATCATACTACAACATTTATTTCAGGAAAATTAGTTTTGATATAATTTTGGGAATTTTTTACATTCAGAAATCTTCATTATCGTCAATATTATAAACTGCATACTCACCAAAATCATGCTATACAACAAGGGTCACCTGATAATCATACAACATCAGTCATTTCAGGAAAAATATGTTTTGCATATTTTTGTGGAATTTTATTGTGAAAAATCATGAACAGCGTTAATATTATACACTGTATACTCACCAAAATCATGCTACACAACAATGGTCACCTGATAATCATACTACAACAGTCATTTCAGAAAAATTTGTTTTTGCATATTTTTGGGGAAATTTATTGTGAAAAATCCTCAATAGCATTAATATTATACAGTGTAGGATCACCAAAACCATGCTATACAACAAGGGTCCCCAGATAATCGTACTACAACAGTTATTTCAGAAAAATGTGTTTTTGCATATTTTTGGGGAATTTTATTGTGAAAAATCGTCAATAGCGTTAATATTATACAGTGTAGGATCACCAAAATCATGCTACACAACAAGGGTCACCTGATAATCGTACTACAACAGTTATTTCAGAAAAATGTGTTTTTGCATATTTTTGGAGAATTTTATCGTGAAAAATCGTCAATAGCGTTAATATTATACAGTGTAGGATCACCAAAATCATGCTACACAACAAGGGTCACCTGATAATCATACTACAACAGTTATTTCAGAAACATTTGTTTTTGCATATTTTTGGGGAATTTTATTGTGAAAAATCGTCAATAGCGTTAATATTATACAGTGTAGGATGACCAAAATCATGCTACACAACAAGGGTCACGTAATAATCATACTACAACATTTATTTCAGGAAAATTAGTTTTGATATAATTTTGGGAATTTTTTACATTCAGAAATCTTCATTATCGTCAATATTATAAACTGTATACTCACCAAAATCATGCTATACAACAAGGGTCACCTGATAATCATACAACATCAGTCATTTCAGGAAAAAAATGTTTTGCATAGTTTTGTGGAATTTTATTGTGAAAAATCATGAACAGCGTTAATATTATACACTGTATACTCACCAAAATCATGCTACACAACAATGGTCACCTGATAATCATACTACAACAGTCATTTCAGAAAAAAATCTTTTTGCATATTTTTGGGGAATTTTATTGTGAAAAATCGTCTATAGCGTTAATATTATACACTGTATACTCACTAAAATCAAGCTATACAACAAGGGTCACCAGATAATCGTACTACAACAGTTATTTCAGAAAAATGTGATTTTGCATATTTTTTGGGAATTTTATCGTGAAAAATCATCAATAGTGTTAATATTATACAGTGTAGGATGGCCAAAATCATGCTACACAACAAGGGTCACCTGATAATCGTACTACAACAGTTATTTCAGAAAAATTAGTTTTTGCATATTTTTGGGGAATTTTATTGTGAAAAATCGTCAATAGCATTAATATTATACAGTGTAGGATGACCAAAATCATGCTACACAACAAGGGTCACCTGATAATCGTACTACAACAGTTATTTCAGAAAAATTAGTTTTTGCATATTTTTGGGGAATTTTATTGTGAAAAATCGTCAATAGCATTAAATATTATACAGTGTAGGATGACCAAAATCATGCTACACAACAAGGGTCACCTGATAATCGTACTACAACAGTTATTTCAGAAAAATTTGTTTTTGCATATTTTTGGGGAATTTTATTGTGAAAAATCGTCAATAGCATTAATATTATACAGTGTAGGATCACCAAAATCATGCTACACAACAAGGGTCACCTGATAATCGTACTACAACAGTTATTTCAGAAAAATGTGTTTTTGCATATTTTTGGGGAATTTTATTGTGAGAAATCGTCAATAGCGTTAATATTATACAATGTAGGATGACCAAAATCCTAGTTCCTAGGCATGTGTTTGGATGCCAGGGCAGGGACTCTTTACTTGACTCCTGTGAGACAGGCCGCCCTCAGGGTTTGCTTCTCCCAGTTCCGGCTTGGGGCCAGGGTGACCTGGAGGCTATGTCTCCGCCTCTTGGGGTTAATGGCAGTCACAGTGCATGTCATACCCCTGGCTCTTCTGAACATGCGCCCAGTGCATCGCTGCCTCCTGGGCCTTGGATTTTGCCCACAGAGGAATCTGCAGGCCAGCGTATTGGTGATGCGCAGACTGTGTGTGGCTCTCCGTTGGTGGTGGCGGCGGCCGACCAACTTGGCACGTGGGACGGTACTGGGGCATGTGTTGCGTCGCCAGGTGGTGTCATCAGATGCAACTGGTAGGCTGGGGGGCTGTCCACGAAGGCAAGGGCATCAGCGGCCTTTGGCACGGACCCTGGTACCAGCACATACATGTTTTGGAGCTGCAGGCTATCCATCTGGCTCTTCTGCACTTCCTGCCAGAACTACAGGACCGCCATGCGCTGGTGAGAACAGACAGTACAGTAGCGGCGGCATATATCAACAGGCAAGGGGGCCTAGGTTCCCCTCGCCTGTGCAGATTGGCTCGGGCAATATGGAAGTGGGCTTATCCCCAGTTCAAGTCCCTGAGGGCCACATACGTGCCGGGTCGGGAGAACCTTGCTGTAGATCGGCTCTCCAGGGGGGGACCCCTCCCCGGAGAGTGGCAGCTGCATCCAGAGGTTGTGAGCGGGATATGGGATCGCTATGGAACCAGGGAGAACACTCATTGTCCCCTCTTTTTCTCCATGGGGAGGGACAATCCTCCCTTAGGGACGGATTTGATGGCACATCAGTGGCCACTCGGCCTCCTGTATGCTTTCCCTCCCTTCCTCCTCCTGCACCAACTCCTACAGAGAGTCCAGCCTCATCCTGGTGGCCCCCAATTGGCCCCAGATGATTTGGTTTGCCGAGATTCCGCCCCTTCTTCAGGGACAACCGTGGGAGCTACCCATTCGCCGGGACCTCCTGTCCCAGGCCGAGGGAACTCTTTTTCATCCTTTTCCCCAGGGCCTCAGGCTTTGGGTCTGGCCCCTGAGAGGGCCGAATTTCTAGCCTTGGGATTCCCCCAGTCTGTAGTGGGTACTTTGCAGGGGGCCTGGGCTCCCTCAACCAGGGTTGCTTATTCCTATCGTTGGGAGTGTTTCAATCATGGTGTGCCTCACGACACATGGATCCCCTCTCCTGTATGGCCCCTGGTATCCTTCAGTTCCTTCAGGAGCTGTTAGAGGCAGGCAAGTCTCCCTCGACGTTGAGGGGGGTGGTGGCAGCCATAAAGGCGGCCCATGTTGGGCCTTGTAAACTGGCACAGGGCTGTTGTGACCTTATTGCTCAGTTCTTTAGGGGGGCTTGTAGGGTTGCTCCCTCTCCCAGGAGGCCGGGTGTACCCCCATGGGATTTGGAGATGGTTTTGTCAGCCTTGCGGCATGGGCCATTCGAGCCTCTGGAAACGGTTGAGCTGAAATGGCTTTCGCTCAAGACTACATTCTTGTTGGCTATTGTGTCGACAAAAAGGGTGGGTGAGCTACATACCCTTTCCGTGCATGAAGAGTGCTGCCGCTTCTTGCCTGGGAATGCTGGAGTGCTGCTGCGCCCTCATCCTGCATTCCATCCTAAGGTCTGGTCTGAGTCCCACGCCAACCAATCTCTTGAGCTGCGCCCTTTCCGCCCTATTCAGGATGGGGTATACAGTGTATAATATTAACGCTATTGACGATTTTTCACAATAAAATTGCCCAAAAATAAACAAAAACAAATTTTTCTGAAATAACTGTTGTAGTATGATTATCAGGTGACTTTAGTTGTGTAGCATGATTTTGGTGAGTATACAGTGTATAATATTAACGCTATTGACGATTTTTCACAATAAAATTCTCCAAAAATAAACAAAAACACATTTTTCTGAAATAACTGTTGTAGTATTATTATCAGGTGACCCTTGCTGTGTAGCATGATTTGAGTGAGTATACAGTGTATAATATTAACGCTATTGACGATTTTTCACAATAAAATTCCCCAAAAATATGCAATTTTTTTTCTCCTGAAATAACTGTTGTAGTATGATTATCAGGTGACCCTTGTTGTATAGCATGATTTTGGTGAGTATACAGTGTATAATATTAACGCTATTGACGATTTTTCACAATAAAATTCTCCAAAAATAAACAAAAACACGTTTTTCTGAAATAACTGTTGTAGTATGATTATCAGGTGACCCTTGTTGTATAGCATGATTTTGGTCATCCTACACTGTATAATATTAACGCTATTGACGATGTTTCACAATAAAATTCCCCAAAAATATGCAAAAAGATTTTTTATGAAATAACTGTTGTAGTGTGATTATCAGGTTACCGTTGGTGTGTGGAGTGAATTTGGTGAGACTACAGTGAATAAAAGTGGAGATATTGAATATTTTTTGCTTTGGTACTGCACTTTGTAGACGGTCCCTAAGCGCTCGCCTCTCCGCCCGCAGCGCATAGAGAGCAATATATTTCCTGCAGCCTGGAGGACGACTCGTTTTGGCGAAAATGAGTTTGTAGTCAATAGTCTACCTTACTACGATAGGAAAGAGACATTTTTTATGTTTTAACAATGTTTCGTTTGTGAGCTATTGATCGCTGAAGTTTGAATCTGCCAATCTCTTTCTAACTTTACCCAAGTGGCTTACAAAGATCATTTCAAGCTGAAACTGTGAAAAGAATTTGGTCCGGACGTAGGCTATTGCAGGTTCTAGAGAAGGTGTGCTCGATTTGCTTACCCAGCTGTCCAGGAATGATATTAATATTATTAATTAGGATTTCGTGCGCACGTTATACCTATTTCGTGGCCATAAATTAGTATTTCGTGCGCACGTTATAGCCTACATATTTCGTGGCCACAAATTAGTATTTTGTGTGCACGTTATAGCTATATTGTGGCCACAATTTAATTAAACGTGCACACGAGTTAATAAAACGTTAGCACGAGTTAATTAAATGTGCTCACGTTTTATTAAATCGTGCGAACGAGTTAATAAAACGTGCGCTCGATTCCGTCAACATTAAAAAGATATTGCATGATCCTTTACGGGCTCCGTACACTTCTACGGAGCCCGTAAAGGATCATGGTAAAAAGAAAAAAAATTAAATTGTGGCCACAATATAGCTATAACGTGCGCACAAAATACTAATTCGTGCGCACGTTATAGCCTACTTATTTCGTGGCCAAGAAATAGGTATAACGTGCGCACAAAATACTAATTAATAATATTAATATCATTCCTGGGTGCTCGGTTTACTCTCAATGCCTCCCGTATTTCTGGTGACAGCTGCACATTGTAGAGCTCTGAAACTTTAAACTTGATGCAGCTGATTTAAACATTATGCTCAAGCACACTGTCCTATGAAATCAATTTAGTATTTGGCAAATCAAAGTGGAATGATTTTTATTGATCAGATATTATCTGTGGTAATAAAGGATTGCGCAATTGTCTAATCAGTGTTCTATTAGCTGTAATATAGCAGTGTAAAACGGACTTCAGCAAATCAGGACCAAGCATAAAACATCATCAAAGTGATAACATAATGGTTTAAAGGAATTATAGCACATTTCGTCAGACTGATCAATAATTTAGTTAACTTTTAATCTTCTGTGATTTTATTGAAGGACAAATGTCCAGAGAACACTACAGACATATTCAGTAGTTCAGTCAGTGCAACAACAACAACCTGCAAATCAATACAAACTAGATTCTGATCACTGATAGGCTATACGTTCCCTTGGCAACGTGATACACACAGTGAGCGTTATTGTAACTGCACGGCTTCGTCCGGTGGCATCATTAAATGCTGCAGTTCATATAACCTATGTGTTCCCTCAGCTGAGAGTCTGACACACATGATGCTACTTTCAAAGGAGATGATCAGGGACAAAGCAGTTTTTAAGATGATTTCAAGCTGAAACTGTGAACAGAATTTGGTCCGGACGTAGACTATTGCAGGATCTAGAGAAGGTGCGCTCGATTTGCTTACCCAGCTGTCCAGGAATGATATTAATATTATGAATTAGTATTTCGTGCGCACGTTATACCTATTTCGTGGCCACAAATTAGTATTTCGTGGCCACGTATTAGTATTTCGTGCGCACGTTATAGCTATATTGTGGCCACAATTCAATAAAACGTGTACATGAGTTAATAAAACGTGCACACAAGTTAATAAAACGTGCACATGAGTTAATAAAACGTGCACACAAGTTAATAAAACGTGCACATGAGTTAATAAAACGTGCACACAAGTTAATAAAACGTGCACACGAGTTAATAAAACGTTAGCACGAGTTAATTAAATGTGCTCACGTTTTATCAAATCGTGTGAACAAGTTAATAAAACGTGCGCTCGATTCCGTCAACATTAAAAATATATTGCATGATCCTTTACGGGCTCCGTACACTTCCTACTGTCAGCTATGATGATTTAGAAACACAACAGTCCACAGTTCTTCAGTGATGTTTATAATTTTATTAAAATACAAGAGAATAAAATCATAGAAAAGATGTGTAAAATATACAAACTATTGATGTTGTTATAGCAAACTTAGATATTTACAAGTTAAAAAAACAGCTATGAGCTTTAACATTAACATGAGCATCTACATTTCTATAGAACAAAGTAAAACATGGTGTAAAGAAATCAGACAGTAAAGGTGAGATGGAGCAAAGAACAAAGAGGAATAACAGTAGTGTCACTGATGTGAATCCAGCTGAAGATACACAATTATCTTGTATTTGTTAACAATATGAAATAAGGGATATCTGATCAGTATCACAGTTTCTCATGTATTACTGAACTTCCTTAATCAAATGAAAAAAAATCTGGATAGTATCATAATTTTCTCATGAATTACTGAAATATCTTCTTCATCACAGTCTATCACTGTATATTTTGATCCAAATCCAGAAGCAGATGAATAATTCACAAATCTCTTCTCATTGAAACAGCTTCTGTCAACAAAGACTGGTACACTGCTACAGTGTGTGAAGAAAAAGGACTGTTTCTTTCTCACATGGTGAAAAGCAGATGACCACTGAAGGTGCTGTGGTGATTTCCATCATCATATATCCTTGTGTTTCGCCACAGACGCAAAAACACAACATCTCCAACCTCTAGAAGCAGTGTGGCACCATTGGCAGAACTCCCATAACCGTTAGTTTGATGTTCATATGCAACAAAAATATGCTCTCCATTCTTGAACAACGCAGCAGCTGAAAGATGTGAATTATGTCCATGTGCACCTATGTAGAGCTCAAAGTGGTAGGCTCCTCTCACTGGTGCAATGAAAAACCCTGTGGGACATTTTTTGTCATTTGAAATTAATGGAGAATAAACTGTTGTCAATGAAAAGTCAAACTGATTGTTAAAATATGTGAATTCAAGTACCTGTGTTTGGGTTGTAGGCGTTTCCAATGTTTGTGACGACATGTCTGAAGACCAGAGTAGTGTGTGTGTTAAACGGTCCAACATATCCATGGCCTGAAGCCAACAGAGAGGCAGAGAAAGCCACCTGTTTGGCTGAGAAAGAGAGAAACATATTTTAATACTGGCTGATATTACCGTAATATTGTTAAGGAATATGAGTCCACTTTATAAAACCTTTTATGATATGTATATTTTAATATTATATTTTAAATCTTCTTAATATGATTACAGTGAAACTCTTCATATAAATTAGTTTTGAGTCTTACCTTCTCCATCTCTCTTCAAAGTCTCCACCTGGTTTTCTGTGACATTTGTCCTGTCTTGAATAGTGATCAGTTCAGCTGTATGTGCTAAAAGAAAAATAGCTCATTATTACTGTTTACATTAAGTTTTGATTTATCCACTCAAATCTGGTTTTCAAAAAAATATTGTCCTGAAAAATCCAAATAAACATTTTCATCCATTGTAAATACATTTAGGAAAATTGGCTTTCTGTGACCAGTCACCTTGTATCTGCCCCTCCAGTTTAGCTGCCTTTGCTAAAAAACAAGAAAAAGGATTATATAATGAGAAACATTCTAAAAAATGATATCAATCCATGAAAAAATTATTTGTCTCATCTCTCATTCCCTGACACCCCTACTGTTGTACCTTCATTATCTCTCTGTAAGTGACTGATCTCCTGCTTCAAGTTGTCCACCTCAGTCTTCTGCCCCTCCAGCTTTGCTGCCTGTGCTAAAATAAAAGGAACGAAAGTGTATGATAAGACATATTCTCTGTAAATAACATTTCTGTCTCGTGCTTCACATACTACTGTACCTTCATTTTCTCTCTGTAGCTGCCTGATCGCCACCCTCTGTTCAGTCAACAAGGCAGTCATCTCTCTCAGTACAGCATGAATGTCTTGTGGACAGGCTGATTGTTGATGAGAGGCATTTGCTGGTTCTCCTCCTCTGGATTCAGTCTGTTTTCCATGTGGAATAATTTCATTGTCAGGCTCCTCTTGAAGCTGAGCCGTGGAGAAAGAGCAGATCAGCAGCAGCAGTGGAATAAACATAGTCATCTCCATTCTGTGACTGTCAGTCTGTGCATCTAAACTTTGTCGTTTCTGTGTTAATCCCAGCCTTATATAGTGTTTTACCCTGGTCATTCATTAACAGATTTTCTTTGATCAAACTTGTGTGCAGGTAGATAACACATGGAGCACGTCATCTAGAAAACAACACTTAAAAACACACAAATGAAAGTGACCTTCCACAGATAAGAGGCTGATATCTGAAATATGTAATAAAAAGTATTTTCCCACAATAAATCAAGCATAATAAAGTAGAACAAGAACAACAACATGTTACAAAAACATCCTCACTAAAAAGACAATTACACAAATATCACAAAGAATTAAGTGTATTCATGCTCATTTCACATAAGAAATAAAATGAGCTAAACTAAACTGAACCTCTGATCATGAGTTTATCTCAGTCAAACAGTACATCAATGTAACCACTTCATAGTCTGTATAAGTGAGCACTGAAAACGGCTTAAACTGTTTGTAACAACCTGCAGTGCTGTCTCAAGGTTAATAAGACTATCCACCACAGGGGACTTACATTAAACTTTGGTCCAGGACAGCCAACGTGTGGAAATCTTTACCACTGGATATCAGAGAGAGTAGTATTTATATACATTTGAAATTAAGTTTTAAAAACTATGTAGAAAAGACAGGTAGAAGGAAATAATATCAATCAATCAATCTTTATTCATATAGCACCATCTGCTGTGACTGGTTGGGCTTGAAGGAGAGAGAGAGAAAGGTAAGGGAGAGAAGGAGAAGAGGGAGAAATGAGAAATGAAGAGTAGAGGGGAAAGGGAGAAGAAGGAGAGAGGAGAGAGAGGCACAGTGACAAACAATCAACATTGAAGATAATAATAACTCCATTCATATCATGGGCTACGAACACCCCCGGGGTCCCTACATCATTGTCCAAGGCTGCCTGTGAGATGAGAGAGCACAGAGAACTCTGGGGAGAAAGTTTAGGTTAGTGAATGCATTAATAATAAATGAGTGTAAGTGGATATAGATGGATGGAGAGAGGGATGAGGAGAGAAGAGCTCAGTGCATCGTGGGAGTCCCCTGGTAGTCTGAGCCTATAGCAGCATAAACTAGGAGCTGGTCCAAGACAAGCCTGGCTGGGCCTAATTATAAGCTTTATCAAAAAGGAAAGTTGTAAGCCTACTCTTGAACATAGAGCAGGTGTTTGCCGTCTGGACCGAATCTTGAAGATGATTCCACAGGAGAGGAGCCTGATAGTTGAAGGTTCTGCCTCCCATTCTACTTTTAGAGATACTAAGAACCACAAGTAGGCCTGCGTGGTGGGAGTGCAGTGTTCGAGTAGGTTCATCAGGTACTATGAGCTCTTTAACATATGATGGATCCTGAGTTTTTAAAGGGTGGAGAAAGACTATAAATTCTATTCTGAATTTTTATTTTACAGGAAGCCAATGCAGCAAAGCTAAAATGGGAGTAATATGATCAATCTTTCTAGTTTTTAGAGAGCTAGAGAGTCTTTAGAGACTTATTATGGCAGCCTGATAATAATAAATTACAATAATCCAGTCTAGAAGTAACAAATGCATGGACTAGTTTTACTGCATCATTTTGAAACAAGATTTAGGGAATTATAGTTTAAAAAGTTAAGATCAAACTATAACTACTGTGTGTATTCACTGTGCTTACTATAACTCCATTAATAAGTAAAACAATTAGTTTCAGTCACACATGGTTATAATTAGTCACTTATTGTTTGGAGCTTGTTATCTAGAAAACAATAATGGAAACAATACATAAATGATATTGGTAAAACAAGTGTATTTTAATATACATTCTCAATGGTGTGCATGTCAAGATAATCTAAAGTGTAAGTTTAAGAGTTTATTATTTCATGAGTTTTAAATGTGGATTATAAAAAATGTCAATGATTGTTCAAAATCACCTGATGTCTAGTACGCTGACAGATTATTACGTTCATTTCATCATCACAAAAATGTTAATTTGTAAACATTGAATACACTTTATGTAAAAGGTAATGAAAGGAACAATGAGCACAACATGATCATATCTACCCTCTCAAACATTAACAACACGGTCAGGTATCGTGACCCGTCTCAGATTGTGAATTGGCTGAGATAAGCAAAGACTTACTGAAAACATAATAAAAAGGGAGAGTGGTGAGAGAGTACTTTTGTCTTTGTTTCCTCAATAAATCAATCAAGTAATAAAATGTGGCTTTCTGAAGAACAACAACACTGATGTCACACCTACTTTTGTTTTTTAGCCACTGACAAGAAACTGGCTTCTCCCCAAACCACAATGAAGATGATTTTTAAAATATATATATTAATGGAATGGATTAAAGAATTTAGGCATTGTGTTTTAATTGTGCTGTCTAATTACAGTGCAAGTTTCCATATTTAGTGTCTGATTAACACTAACAACATACAGGTATACTTTTAGATGCTGAACATTATACATTTTGTGTGGGAATTTTCCAATTTCATCAGTTTCTCTCTCTACTAAATCAACAAAATCAAATAAAACAATACCAGAGTTAAGGGTTTGTGTGACTGAAATGATCACATGTTGATATGTGAGACAGTGTGCCTAGTGGACATAGATTAGTTTTGTTTTGAAGGGTTATAAGTCAAAAAGTCACTCACTGCTGTGAGGTCTTCTAGTTATTCTGCATAACAAAAGTTAACAAAATTCAGCCATTTTTGTAGGTTTCTCTCTCCAGGTGTCCTGCCCATATGCATGTTAAATTTCACTACATGGCCCTCCTGTTTCATCAAGTGAAATAAAACACATACGGGTAGAGTCTTCAGTGTGAAATAACAATTGTGACTAGATGGCAAACCAACTATTATTGAATCAACTTTTGTCTTGGTTGTAAAATGCTTTGTTGTGCAGTAGTGCCACAACAATGCAATTTGGACTAATTTACATTCTTTTAATCCACTGAAGTCAATAAAATGCTCAGGCAAGCTGTGGAGGTCGAATTGAATGACGAAATCATGTTAGCCTAATATTGTTTCAATAGTATGTTCTCAGGTTGAAAGCCAATTTACAATTTATAGATTTAGTAGTCAGTGTGCTGATGAATCTGAAAAATGGGCCTATCCACTCTAAATACCTGTTTCGTTAATTAGTGGTGAAAACATAATTTCCCTTTAAGAGGAAGGAAAATAGAGAGTGAAGCAAGAAGGAACTACTTCCTCATAGCCTTCACAATCAAAACATTACTGGCGCCAATGGGTGAGCCTGATATTTTCCCGCCCTCCAAGGGCTGCGACAAGCTAGTGCTTCGGTGAGAGGTTTGTTGCGGACATTCCTTTCCTCATATTATCATCCTTGGGTGATCTCTACAGCTGGTTAAATACCAAGTTTAGTGATACATTTCCTTTATTAAGTATTTTCTTAGCATTCTTATCATTTTCTTATCATGTTCATTGTTGGTGAAGGCAGTGTACTCGCTTCCTCTCCTGACATTTGTTGTGTTATTTACTTTATTGGTTACATATATTAGCGGTTAGCGTTGTGCCCACTTGAGCTACCTTGTTTGAATAATCAGTAACAATGTTGGTTGTACCCACTTTTTGTTTGTGTAGTATCCTTTGTTGGTGAAGGCAGTGCTTTCGCTCCTACTCCCAGCATAGGTGTGTTATATACATTTTGCCTTCATAGTTAGCAAAGGTGTTTCCACTTGAGCATCTGAGGGAGGGTCTTTCAGAAGATCCCTGCATTAACTGCAGCTTCATGCCTCGGGCAGTGAGTGCTGCTAAACGGCTGAGGTGGAATAACTGTTGGACCATGTTTCATCGCCAGAATAGTTAACCTCAGTCTAGTCAGTCAAAGCGTTGGGCTGCTGAGACTGAGGGCTCCTCCTCCAGGAAGAAAGCCAAAGAGTCCAAACTTGCCCCCGAGGTGGACCAGTTGTTACGTGTGGCACTGCAGGAGCGGTGTCGCGCCCGGCTGGTTGCTTGGTTTCCCTCTCTCGCTCTTCATTCTCTCGCTCTCTGGCGTCCTCTCTTCCTCTGCTCTACCTGTTTGTTTTTATTTCAGGAAGACACACCTGACAATGGTTTTGTCACCTGGTGAGAGCATTTGAGGAGCATTGAGAGTAATCCTCAGTCTCTTTCAAGCCCCTGCCCAGGTCACATCTCAAGGGGGAAGTATTTCTTCCTTTCCCCCTTGTTTTTTTGCCCTCAGCCTCTGTTTTTTCAGTGCTGGGGTTTTGTTTTGTTAGTTTCTTATTTTAGTTTTGAAGATTATTTTGGAGATCTCCATTTTAGATGGAGATCGCCGGTGTTAGGGAATTTCCCATAACTAATATGCACTGGGTCAAACTAGGCTTTGCGGTCATAGCAAGGCCACACCAAATATTGGGTTTAGACACTGTCTCCCCTTGAGATAGTGGTAAGCAGTGAGTCTGCTCCTTTTGGGGAAAACAGGAGGCATTCTGATAGTGTTGCTATAGCAGCCGAGGTCAGATAGAGGGAATTTTCCTTTCACATCAACATGAGCATCTACGTTTCTATAGAACAAAGTGAAACATGGTGTAAAGAAATCAGACAGTAAAGGTGAGATGGAGCAAAGAACAAAGAGGAATAACAGTGGTATCACTGAAGTGAATCCAGCTGAAGATACACTATTATTCTATTATTTCTTAACATTGTGAAATAAAAGATTTTTGACCAGTATCACAATTTCTCATGTATCACTGAACTTCCTTAATCAAATGATAAAAAAACTGTTTCATCACAGTCTATCACTGTATATTTTGATCCAAATCCAGAAGCAGATGAAAAATTCACAAATGTATTCTCATTGAAACAGCTCTTTCAGCAAAGACTGGTACACTGCAGAAAAAGGACTGTTTCTTTCTCACATGATGAAAAGCAGATGACCACTAAAGGTGCTGTGGTGATTTCCATTGTCAAATATTCTTGAGTTTTGCCACAGACGCAAAAACACAACATCTCCAATCTGTAGAAGAAGTTTGGCACCATTTGCAGACTCACATCACCCTCTCCATATTGAGTTTCGACTTTTGCCGTCGGGAAAAGAGATACACCTTTTCTAAGAGGGCCAAATCAAACAAACACCTCAGATCATTTGTTCCCTCTGCTGTAGAGTTTCTAAATAAGCTTTAGGCTGGTGTTCCTGTACTGCGCATCCATTGTCATTATAACTCACCTAATGACACTTATTATTTATGCTGTGCTTCCGAGCCCATCTAACCTGCACACATGGGGCATAGTAGAGACACCAGCATGCCCACTGTGCTCCAAGCGAGGAACCCTGGAACACATCCTCAGCTGCTGCACAAGGGCACTTGGAGATGGACGGTACAGGTGGAGGCATGACCAAGTGCTTAAGGCCATTGCGGAAGCCATCAGCACAGGCCTGGAGTGGGCAAAGCAGTTCCGTACCTCCAAGAAATTCATCACCTTCGTCAGAGCTGGAGACAACCCAACTCCTGTCAGACGAACAACATCTGCAGGCATTCTCATGTCTGCAAGAGACTGGCAGTTGCTGGTGGATCTCTAACACCAGCTAAAGTTCCCCAGCCATAGTGCTGTCACCACCCTGCGACCAAACATAGTTCTTGTCTCGGAGTCCACCAAGCAAGCAGTGCTGCTGGAGCTGACAGTCCCGTGGGAAGACCGCCTGGAAGAAGCCTTTGAAAGGAAGCTCTCCAAATACTCGGGACTGGTCAGCGACTGCCAGCAGGCTGGCTGGAGAGCAAGGTGTTTCCCTGTGGAGGTTGGATGCAGGGGTTTCGCAGCCCGATCATTGGCCAGAGCCTTCAGTAGCTTAGGCATCGAGGGAGAGAGAAAGAGGAGAGCCATCCGCAGCACCACCGAAGCGGCAGAAAGAGCCTCAAGATGGCTTTGGCTCAAAAGAGAGGAGCCATGGAGTCATGGTAGTTAGATAGCCGTCTGGAAGCAAGCTGGGGTCTGATCAGCCCTGGCTGGGTCACCTGGAAGAGGGCGTATGATGTTGAAAGACCCGAAACGCCCTATGAGCCCAGGAACATCACTGAGGTTGCGTCCAGACTAGGCATCAGTAGATGTATGTACACAGATATTTATGTTTCTATGTATTGTACTGCTTTTTTGTTTTTGTGTTTGTTTTATGATGTGAATTTGGTTGTCGACTGCTGTTGCAAATGAAACGATAAATGGGACAATAAAGACTTTCTAATCTAGTCTAAAAAAAGAACTTTATGGTCATAAAAGTTGAGATCAAAATGTAACTACTGTTTATATTAAATACTGTTATGAGTTCATTATAATCTCATTATTGAGTTAAACACAGTCATTTTTAATTACATTATTATACTCACAATAAAAAGTACATTTAATGTTTAGGTGGTGAGTCTAACCTCTGTTCAACCATAAAAATACTTTTGACCAATCTTCCACTTCCTACTGCCAGCTATGATTATTTAGAAACACAACAGTCCACAAATAGTACTGCAGTGATATTTATTATTTTATTAAAATACAAGAGTATAAAAATTTAAAAAAAACACAGCTATACACTTTCAAAGGTACAGAGGGAATTTTCCTTTCACATCAAAATGAGCATCTATGTTTCTATAGAACAAAGTAAAACATGGTGTAAAGAAATCAGACAGTAAAGGTGAGATGGAGCAAAGAACAAAGAGGAATAACAGTGGTGTCACTGATGTGAATCCAGCTGAAGATACACAATTATTCTATTATTCATTAACATTGTGAAATAAGGGATATCTGATCAGTATCACAATTTCTCCTGTATCACTGAACTTTTTAAATCAAATGATAAAAATCTGACTCATCACAGTCTATGTCTGTATATTTTGATGCAAATATAGAAGCAGATAAAAAATTCATGAATCTCTTCTCATTGAAACAGCTTCTATCAACAAAGACAGGTACACTGCTACAGTGTGTGAAGAAAAAGGACTGTTTCTTTCTCACATGGTGAAAAGCAGATGACCACTGAAGGTGCTGTGGTGATTTCCATCATCATATATCCTTGTGTTTTCATGCTGACGCAAAAACACAACATCTCCAACCTCTAGAAGCAGTGTGGCACCATTGGCAGAACTCCCATAACCGTTACTTTGATGTTCATATGCAATAAAAATATGCTCTCCATTCTTGACCAACCAAGCAGCTGAAGGATATGAATTATGTCCATGTGCACCTATGTAGAGCTCAAAGTGGTAGGCTCCTCTCACTGGTGCAATGAAAAACCCTGTGGGACATTTTTTGACATTTGATATGAAAGGAGAATAAACTGTTGTAATGAAAAGTCAAATTGATTGTTAAAATATGTGAATTCAAGTACCTGTGTTTGGGTTGTAGGCGTTTCCAATGTTTGTGACGACATGTCTGAAGACCAGAGGAGTCTGTGTGTTAAACGGTCCGACATCTCCATGGCCTGAAGCCAACAGAGAGGCAGAGAAAGCCACCTGTTTGGCTGAGAGAGAGAGAAACATATTTTAATACTGGCTGATATTACTGTAATATGGTTAATAAATATGAATACACTTTATAACACCTTTATTATATATCTATTATAATATTATATTGTAATATGATTACAGTAATATGATTAAGGAATATGAGTCCACTTTATAAAACCTTTTATGATATGTATGTTTTAATATTATATTTTAAATCTTCTTAATGTGATTACAGTGAAACTCTTCATATAAATTAGTTTTCAGTCTTACCTTCTCCATCTCTCTTCAGAGTCTCCACCTGGTTTTCTGTGACATTTGTCCTGGATTGAATGGTGATCAGTTCAGATGTATATGCTGAAAATAAATTTAAATTATCACTTTTTCCATTAAGCTTTGATTCATCCACTGAAATCTGAATATTTTCTAATAAAATATTGTCCAGAAAAAAAACAGTTACACATTTTAATCCTTTGTAAATACATTTAGGAAAACTGGCTTTAAGTGACCTTATTGTTTCTCATTTGTAATGTTGAATCATTAGTCTTAGTTCAATATATATACTATATTTCTAGATCCATGATGATTTGCCATCTGTTCCTGCAGGTTCAGTAGTTATCAGTAATAAAAAATGTGTCTGAGTAATTTTAAACAGGAATGATCAGTCATGATGATTTCCACACCTTGTAGCTGTTGCTTCAAATTGTCCATTTCAGTCATCAGCTTTGCTGTCTGTGCTAAAAAATACAAAAAACAAGAAGAAGAAGAAGAAGAAGGGACTATATAATAAGAAAGTTTAATAAGGCAGTCATCTCTCTCAGCACAGCATGAATGTCTTGTGGACAGGCTGGTTGTTGATGAGAGGCATTTGCTGGTTCTCCTCCTCTGGATTCAGTCTGTTTTCCATGTGGAATAATTTCATTGTCAGGCTCCTCTTGAAGCTGAGCCGTGGAGAAAGAGCAGATCAGCAGCAGCAGTGGAATAAACATAGTCATCTCCATTCTGTGACTGTCAGTCTGTGCATCTAAACTTTGTAGTTTCTGTGTTAATCCCAGCCTTATATAGTGTTTTACACTGTTCAGTCATTACCAGATTTTCTTTTATCAAACTCACGTGCAGGTAGATAACACATGGAGCACGTTATCTGGAAAACAACACTAAAAATAGACCAATGAAACAAGATACATGATCTATCAGTAACTTTAGTGGTTCATACATTCATGACATAGTCAGATAAAGTTATTTTTCACGTCATCATCAGAAAAATTATTTGAAAAAGTTTGTACACATTAAATACACTTTATATAAAACAAGTCATGGAAGAAGTAGTCAGCAAAAAAACATCATCTCTACCTGCTCAAACATTAACAACGTGATCAGATATTATGAAGCCTTTTAGATTGTGAGATAAGCAAATACTTAAAGAAAACACAATTAAAAGGTCAATGAGAGGGTATTTTTGTCTTTACTTCCTCAATAAATCAATCATGTAATAAAGTCTGGCTTTTTGAAAAACAACAACATGTATGTCACACCTACTTTCAATTTTACCCCACTGACAAGAAACTGGCTTCTCCTCAAACCATAAAATAAATATTAGGTCATAATGTGGGACTGTTGTGACTGTTGCAGCACAGTAAAGCTGATCCATTTTGAACATGTATATTAGGCTGCTTTTTATGGGAAAGAAGTTATCCATCATGATTGACCATGATTGAGGACAGATGAAAGGAAGGAAGGAAAGAGTGCCGGATAAGACCCCTCGGTGTTCTGGTTCTGTCCCGCGGGCCGCATGTTGGACACCCATGATTAGAAACATAATAGTCCACAAATAGTACTGCAGTGATGTTTATTATTTTATTAAAATATGAGAGAATACGATCATAAAACATACACTTAAAATATACAAACTATTGTAAAATGTTGTTATTACATAATTAGATATTTACAAGTAAGAAAATACACAGCTATACTGTTTCAAAGGTACAGATGGGATTTTCCTTTCACATCAACATGAGCATCTATGTTTCTATAGAACAAAGTAAAAGTTGAATAATTCACAAATCTCTTCTCATTGAAACAGCTTCTATCAGCAAAGACAGGTACACTGCTACAGTATGTGAAGAAAAAGGACTGTTTCTTTCTCACATGGTGAAAAGCAGATGACCACTGAAGGTGTTGTGGTGATTTTGACTGTCATGTATCCTTGTGTTTTGATACTGACGCAAAAACACAACATCTCCAACCTCTAGAAGCAGTGTGGCACCATTGGCAGAACTCCCATAACCGTTAGTTTGATGTTCATATGCAATAAAAATATGCTCTCCATTCTTGAACAACACAGCACCTGAAGCATGTGAATTGTGTCCAGTTGCACCTATGGAGAACTCAAAGTGGTAGGCTCCTCTCACTGGTGCAATGAAAAACCCTGTGGGACATTTTTTGTCATTTGATATGAATGGAGAATCAACTGTTGTAATGAAAAGTCAAATTAAATGTTAAAATATGTGAATTCAAGTACCTGTGTTTGGGTTGTAGGCGTTTCCAATGTTTGTCACAACACGTCTGAATACCAGAGGAGCCTGTGTGTTAAACGGTCCGATTATTCCTGAGCCTGAAGCCAACAGAGAGGCAGAGAAAGCCACCTGTTTGGCTGAGAGAGAAAGAAACATACTACAATACTACAGCATATGTTGGGAAATAACTATTAATTCATTTCTATTAATATGCATAAAACATACTATTATTCAATGTATTAAGGTTTTGTGTAATCTATATATGATTACAGTGATATTCTACATATAAATTAGTTTTGAGTCTTACCTTCTCCATCTCTCTTCAGAGTCTCCACCTGGTTTTCTGTGACATTTGTCCTGGCTTGAATAGTGATCAGTTCAGCTGTATGTGCTGAAAAAGAAGTATTTCATTAACACTGTTTCACTTAAGCTTTGATCTATCCCCTGAAATCTGAATATTTTGGAATAAAATGCTGTCTAGAAAAATACATTCACACATTTAATTTAAATCCTATTATAAATACATTTAGGAGAACTGGCTTTCAGTGAGCTTATTCTTTCTCATTTGTAATTCTGATATACCATGATGACTTGACATCTATTCCTGAAGGATCAAGTAATTTAAAATGTGTCTGAGTAATTTTAAGCAGGAATGTCTTCTTCTTCACTCCACAACACCCCTACTGTACCTTCATTATCTCTCTGTAAATTAATGATCTCCTGCTTCAAGATGTCCACCTCCGTCTTTTGTCCCTCCAGCTTTGCTGTCTGTGCTAAAATAGAAAAGGAAATAAAATGTATGATTAGACATATTCTCTGTTTCTCTCGTATCCCTAACCCCCAACACACTACTGTGATCAGTCTTGTCTTATAAGTGTGTAAACTCCACAACACTACTGTACCTTCATTTTCTCTCTGTAGCTGCCTGATCTCCACCCTCTGTTCAGTCAACAAGGCAGTCATCTCTCTCAGCACAGCATGAATGTCTTGTGGACAGGCTGGTTGTTGATGAGAGGCATTTGCTGGTTCTCCTCCTCTGGATTCAGTCTGTTTTCCATGTGGAATAATTTCATTGTCAGGCTCCTCTTGAAGCTGAGCCGTGGAGAAAGAGCAGATCAGCAGCAGCAGTGGAATAAACATAGTCATCTCCATTCTGTGACTGTCAGTCTGTGCATCTAAACTTTGTAGTTTCTGTGTTAATCCCAGCCTTATATAGTGTTTTACCCTGGTCATTCATTACCTGATTTTCTTTGATTAAACTCACGTGCAGGTAGATAACACATGGAGCACGTTATCTGGAAAACAACACTAAAAACACACAAATGAAACAAGATACATGATCTATCAGTAACTTTAGTGGTTCATACATTCATGACATAGTCAGATATTTATTTTCACGTCATCATCAGAAAAATGTAAGTTTGTACACATTAAATACACTTTATATAAAACAAGTCATGGAAGGAGTAGTCAGCATAAAAATCATCATCTCTACCTGCTCAAACATTAACAACATGATCAGATATTGTGAAACCTCTCAGATTGTGAATCAACTGCGGTAAGCAAATACTTAATAAAAACACAATTAAAAGGTCAATGAGAGGGTAGTTTTGTCTTTGCTTCCTCAATAAATCAATCATGTAATAAAGTCTGGCTTTTTGAACAACAACAACACGTATGTCACACCTACTTTCAATTTTCCCCCACTGACATGAAACTGGCTTCTCCTCAAACCATAAAATAAATGTTAGGTCATAATGTGGGCCTGTTGTGATTGTTGCAGCACAGTAATGCTGATGCATTTTAAACTTGTATATTAAGCTGCTTTTTAAGTGGAAATGGTGAGTGTTTGATTGAAATGATCGTCTGTTGACATGAGGAAAGATATGATAAAACATATTCTGTGACAACAACATTTCTGTCTAATGCTTCACTCCCCAACATACTGCTGAACTTTCATTATCTCTTTTAAAGTATTCTCATCTTCACCCTCTGTCCAGCCAACAAGGTGTATAAAAGATTCAAGGTTCAAGGTTTGTTTATTGTCATTCAAAAACATGCTTTCACATGAACAGAACGAAATTTGCATTCAGGTCCCAGCAGCGAAATAAAGTGACAGTGATAATAACAAATAAATAATCAATTAGGGCTTAAATAATACTTTAATGAAATCTAAACTAAGGTTAACTACTAAATTAACTTAATAACTTAATACAGCAGCATGTCCATAGCAGCAGTTCACTGATGTTCACTTAGTGAGGTAGGGAGCTGGCCTTAAACCTTTTTGTCCTGGCCTTGATGCTGCACAGCCTTCTGCTTGAGGGGAGGGGGACAAACTGTCCATTTGCTGGGTGGATGGTGTCCTTTATAATGCAGGAAGCTGTGCTCCTGCACCTGCTTACGTAGGCTGCTATTTTTCTGCAAAGCATTTCTGTCGGCAGCGGAGCAGTTTCCCTACCAGACTGTTATGCTTGATGTCAGGACGCTCTCCACCACACACCTGTAAAAGTATATCAAGACGGGGGTACTGAGACCATCACACTTTAACTTCCTCAGGAAATAGAGGGCTTGGTGGGTTTTCTTTATGACACTGGCCATGTTGCAGGTTGAGGTGAGGTCATGAGAAATGTGCACTCAGGTATTTTATACTGGAGACTAGTTCCACGGCTGCTCCACCGATGTAGAGAGGAGGAGGTGTGGCCGCCCCTCCTGAAATCCACAATCACCTCCTTGGTCTTCCCCACCTTGACGCAGAGGTTGTTTGCTCTGCACCAGTCTTCAAGGTCTCCCACCTCCTGTGTGTAGTCAAACTCGTCACTGCGGGAGATTAATCCCACCATGGCCATGTCATCTGCAAATTTCACAATATGTCTGCTCGGGTATTTGGCTGAAGAGTCATAAATGAGAAGCGTGTACAGCAGGGGGCGCAGGACACATCCATGGAGGGAGCCAGTGTTTATGGTGATGGGAGAGGATGAGATACCAAGGATTTTGACAGTGTGTGGTCTGTTGGTCAAAAAGTCCAGCATCCAGTTAAAGAGAGATGGTCTGTGTCCGAGCAGCAGCAGCTTGTTGACTAAAATCTGCTAAATGATCCTATTAAAGGCAGAACTGAAGTCCAGAAAGACTAGTCTGATCTATGAACCCCTACTCTCCAGATGAGTGAGGGCTTCATGGAAGACTGAAGACATATCATCGGATGTAGCCCCGTTTTCCCCGAAGGCACACTGTTAGGGGTCCACACTGATGTTAATGCTTTCTTTTATATGGACCATAACCAGCTGTTCAAAGCATTTCATGATTATCGGGCTGAGAGCCAGTGGACGCTATTTATTAATGACTGACATTGCCGTGTTTTTCGGCACTGGAATGATGGTGGCGGTCTAGAGACACGTCGGCACAAAATCTTGAGAGAGTGAGGTGTTAAAATATCTGTCAGTACAGTAAAAAAAAAAAAAAGTAGAGAATAAGAGTTCTATTATTGGCCTCCTGCTGTTTGAAATATTAAAAAAAACTTTAGGGTTATAAAAGTTGAGATCAAAATGCAACTACTATGTATATTAAATACTGTAATGAGTTCATTATAATATCATTATTGAGTTAAATACAGTCAGTATTAATTACATTATTATACTCACAATAAAAAAGTGCAGTTTTTGTTTAGGTGGCGAGTCTAACTTTTGTTCAACCAAAAAAATACTTTTGACCAATCTTACACTTCTACGGAGCCCGTAAATACGGCGCCCGTAAAGGATCATGGTAAAAAAAAAAAAAAAAATTAAATTGTGGCCACAATATAGCTACAGTATAACGTGCCCACGAAATACTAATTCGTGGCCCCGAGATACTAATTCGTGCGCACGTTAGCCTACTTTTTTCTTGGCCACGAAATAGGTATAACGTATGCACGAAATACTAATTAATAATATTCATATTAATATCATTCCTGGGTGCTCAGTGCACTCTCAATGCCTCCCGTATTTCTGGTGACAGCTGCACATTGTAGAGCTCTGAAACTTTTAACTTGATGCAGCTGAATTATGCTCAAGCTCTGACACTGTCCTATGAAATCACTTTAGTTTTCGGCAGATCAAAGTGGAATGATTTTTATTGATCAGATATTATCTGTGGTAATAAAGGATTGCGCAATTTTCTAATCAGGGTTCTATTAGCTGTACTATAGCATGTAAAACGGACTTCAGCAAATCAGGACCAAGCATGAAACATCATCAAAGTGTTAACATAATGGTTTAAAGGAATTATAGCACATTTCGTCAGACTGATCAATAATATAGTGAACTTTTAATCTTCTGTGATTTTATTGAAGGACAAATTTCCAGAGAACACTACAGCCACATTCAGTAGTTCAGTCAGAGCAACAACAACAACCTGCAAATCAATACAAACTAGATTCTGATCACTGATAGGCTATAGGTTCCCTTGGCAACGTGATACATACAGTGAGCGTTATTGTAACTGCACGGCTTCGTCCGGTGGCATCATTAAATGCTGCGGTTCATATAACCTATGTGTTCCCTCAGCTGAGAGTCTGACACACATGATGCTGCTTTCAAAGGAGATGATCAGGGACAAAGGCTTTTTAACTTGGGTAAAGTTAGAAAGAGACTTCAGCGATCAATAGCTCATAAACGAAACATTGTTAAAACATAAAAAATGTCTCTTTCCTATCGTAGTAAGGTAGACTATTGACTACAAACTCATTTTCGCCAAAACGAGTCGTCATCCAGGCTGCAGGAAATATATTGCTCTCTATGCGCTGCGAGCGCAGAGGCGAGCACTTAGGGACCGTCTACAAGGTGCAGTACCAAAGCAAAAAATATTCAATATCTCCACTTTTATTCACTGTAGTCTCACCAAATTCACTCCACACACCAACGGTCATCTGATAATCACAATACAACAGTTATTTCATAAAAAATCGTTTTGCATATTTTTGGGGAATTTTATTGTGAAAGATCGTCAATAGCGTTAATATTATACAGTGTAGGATGACCAAAATCATGCTATACAACAAGGGTCACCTGATAATCGTACTACAACAGTTAATTCAGAAAAATGTGTTTTTGCATATTTTTGGGGAATTTTATTGCAAAAAATCATCAATAGCGTTAATATTATACAGTGTAGGATGACCAAAATTATGATACACAACAAGGGTCACCTGAACATCATACTACAATAGTCATTTCAGAAAAAAAAATAATATTTTTGCATATTTTTGGGGAATTTAATTGTGAAAAATCGTCAATAGCGTTAATATTATACACTGTATACTCACCAAAATCATTCTATACAACAAGGGTCACCAAATAATCATACTACAACAGTTATTTCAGAAAAAAATGTTATTGCATATTTTTGGGGAATTTTATTGTGAAAAATCGTCAATAGCGTTAATATTATACAATGTTGAATGACCAAAATCATGCTACACAACAAAGGTCACCTGATAATCGTACTACAACAGTTATTTCAGAAAAATTAGGTTTTGCATATTTTTGTGGAATTTTATTGTGAAAAATCATCAATAGCGTTAATATTATACACTGTATACTCACCAAAATCTTGCTATACAACAAGGGTCACCAGATAATCGGACTACAACAGTTATTTCAGAAAAATGTGTTTTTGCATATTTTTGGGAAATTTTAATGTGAAAAATCGTCAATAGCGTTAATATTATACACTGTATACTCACCAAAATCATGCTACACAACAAGGGTCACCTGATAATCGTACTACAACAGTTATTTCAGAAAAGATTGTTTTTGCATATTTTTGGGGAATTTTATTGTGAAAAATCGTCAATAGCGTTAATATTATACAGTGTAGGATGACCAAAATCATGCAACACAACAAAGGTCACCAGATAATTGGACTACAACAGTTATTTCAGAAAAATGCGTTTTTGCATATTTTTGGGGAATTTTATCGTGAAAAATCATCAATAGCGTTAATATTATACAGTGTATACTCACCAAAATCATGCTATACAACAACGGTCACCAGATAATCGGACTACAACAGTTATTTCAGAAAAATTTGTTTTTGCATATTTTTGGGGAATTTTCTTGTGAAAAATCGTCAATAGCGTTAATATTATACAGTGTAGGATAACCAAAATCATGATACACAACAAAGGTCACCTGATAATCATTCTACAATAGTCATTTCAGAAAGAAAAAATATATTTGCATATTTTTGGGGAATTTTATTGTGAAAAATCATCAATAGCTTTAATATTATACACTGTATACTCACCAAAATCATGCTACACAACAAGGGTCACCAGATAATCGTACTACAACAGTTATTTCAGAAAAATTGTTTTTTGCATATTTTTGGGGAATTTTATTGTGAAAAATCGTCAATAGCGTTAATATTATACAGTGTACGATGACCAAAATCATGATACACAAAAAGGGTCACCAGATAATCATACTACAACAGTCTTTTCAGAAAAAAAATCTTTTTGCATATTTTTGGGGAATTTTATTGTGAAAAATAATCAATAGCGTTAATATTATACAGTGTAGGATGACCAAAATCATGCTACACAACAAGGGTCACCTGACAATCGTACTACAACAGTTATTTCAGAAAAATTTGTTTTTGCATATTTTTGGGGAAATTTATTGTGAAAGATCGTCAATAGCGTTAATATTATACAGTGTAGGATGACCAAAATCATGCTACAAAAAAAGGGTCACCTGATAATCATACTACAACAGTCATTTCAGAAAAAATATCTTTTTGCATATTTTTGGGGAATTTTATTGTGAAAAATTGTCAATAGCGTTAATATTATACAGTGTAGGATGACCAAAATCATGCTATACAACAAGGGTCACCTGATAATCGTACTACAACAGTTAATTCAGAAAAATGTGTTTTTGCATATTTTTGGGGAATTTTATTGCAAAAAATCGTCAATAGCGTTAATATTATACAGTATAGGATGACAAAAATTATGATACACAACAAGGGTCACCTGATAATCGTACTACAACAGTTAATTCAGAAAAATGTGTTTTTGCATATTTTTGGGGAATTTTATTGCAAAAAATCGTCAATAGCGTTAATATTATACAGTGTAGGATGACCAAAATCATGATACACAACAAAGGTCACCTGATAATCATACTACAATAGTCATTTCAGAAAGAAAAAATATATTTGCATATTTTGGGGAATTTTATTTTGAAAAATCGTCAATAGCGTTAATATTATACACTGTATACACACCAAAATCATTCTATACAACAAGGGTAACCAAATAATCATACTACAACAGTAATTTCAAAAAAATGTGTTTTTGCATATTTTTGGGGAATTTTATTGCAAAAAATCGTCAATAGCGTTAATATTATACAGTGTAGGATGACCAAAATTATGATACACAACAAGGGTCACCTGAACATCATACTACAATAGTCATTTCAGAAAAAAAATATATATTTTTGCATATTTTTGGGGAATTCTATTGTGAAAAATCGTCAATAGCGTTAATATTATACACTGTATACTCACCAAAATCATGCTATACAACAAGGGTCAGCAGATAATCATACTACATCAGTCATTTCAGGAAAAAAATATTTTGCATATTTTTGTGGAATTTTATTGTGAAAAATCGTCAATAGCGTTAATATTATACAGTGTAGGATGACCAAAATCATGCTACACAACAAAGGTCACCAGATAATTGGACTACAACAGTTATTTCAGAAAAATGTGTTTTTGCATATTTTTGGAGAATTTTATTGTAAAAAATCGTCAATAGCGTTAATATTATACAGTGTAGGATAACCAAAATCATGATACACAACAAAGGTCACCTGATAATCATACTACAATAGTCATTTCAGAAAGAAAAAATATATTTGCATATTTTTGGGGAATTTAATTGTGAAAAATCGTCAATAGCGTTAATATTATACACTGTATACTCACCAAAATCATTCTATACAACAAGGGTCACCAAATAATCATACTACAACAGTTATTTCAGGAAAAATTGTTTTTGCATATTTTTGGGGAATTTTATTGTGAAAAATCGTCAATAGCGTTAATATTATACAGTGTAGGATGACCAAAATCATGCTACATAACATGGGTCACCTGATAATCGTACTACAACAGTTATTTCAGAAAAGTTTGTTTTTGCATATTTTTGGGGAATTTTTTTGTGAAAAATCGTCAATAGCGTTAATATTATACAGTGTAGAATGACCAAAATCATGCTACACAACAAAGGTCACCTGATAATCATATTACAATAGTCATTTCAACAACAAAAAAACGTTTTGCATATTTTTGGGGAATTTTTTTGTGAAAAATCATCAATAGCGTTAATATTATACAGTGTAGGATGACCAAAATCATGCTACACAACAATGGTCACCAGATAATCGGACTACAACAGTTATTTCAGAAACATTTGTTTTTGCATATTTTTGGGGAATTTTATCGTGAAATATCGTCAATAGCGTTAATATTATACACTGTATACTCACTAAAATCATGCTACACAACAATGGTCATTAGATAATCGGACTACAACAGTTATTTCAGAAAAATTTGTTTTTGCATATTTTTGGGGAATTTTCTTGTGTAAAATCGTCAATAGCGTTAATATTATACAGTGTAGGATGACCAAAATCATTCTACACAACAAAGGTCACCAGATAATCGTACTACAACAGTTATTTCAGAAAAATGCGTTTTTGCATATTTTTGGGGAATTTCAATGTAAAAAATCGTCAATAGCGTTAATATTATACACTGTAGGATGACCAAAATCATGCTACACAACAAGGGTCACCTGATAATCGTACTACAACAGTTATTTCAGAAAAATGTGTTTTTGCATATTTTTGGGGAATTTTATTGTGAAAAATCGTCAATAGCGTTAATATTATACAGTGTAGGATGACCAAAATCAAGTTACACAACAAGGGTCACCTTATAATCGTACTACAACAGTTATTTCAGAAACATTAGTTTTTGCATATTTTTGGGGAATTTTATTGTGAAAAATCATCAATAGCGTTAATATTATACACTGTATACTCACCAAAATCTTGCTATACAACAACGGTCACCAGATAATCGGACTACAACAGTTATTTCAGAAAAATGTGTTTTTGCATATTTTTGGGGAATTTTATTGTGAAACATCGTCAATAGCGTTAATATTATACACTGTATACTCACCAAAATCATGCTATACAACAAGGGTCACAGGATAATCAGACTACAACAGTTATTTCAGAAACATTTGTTTTTGCATATTTTTGGGGAATTTCAATGTAAAAAATCGTCAATAGCGTTAATATTATACACTGTAGGATGACCAAAATCATGATACACAACAATGGTCACCTGATAATAGTACTACAACAGTTATTTCAGAAAAGTTTGTTTTTGCATATTTTTGGGGAATTTTTTTGTGAAAAATCGTCAATAGCGTTAATATTATACAGTGTAGGATGACCAAAATCATGCTACACAACAAAGGTCACCTGATAATCATATTACAATAGTCATTTCAACAACAAAAAAACTTTTGCATAATTTTGGGGAATTTTTTTGTGAAAAATCATCAATAGCGTTAATATTATACAGTGTAGGATGACCAAAATCATGCTACACAACAATGGTCACCAGATAATCGGACTACAACAGTTATTTCAGAAACATTTGTTTTTGCATATTTTTGGGGAATTTTATCGTGAAAAATCGTCAATAGCGTTAATATTATAAAGTGTATACTCACTAAAATCATGCTATACAACAAGGGTCACCAAATAATCGGACTACAACAGTTATTTCAGAAAAATTTGTTTTTGCATATTTTTGGGGAATTTTCTTGTGAAAAATCGTCAATAGCGTTAATATTATACAGTGTAGGATGACCAAAATCATGCTACACAACAAAGGTCACCTGATAATCGTACTACAACAGTTATTTCAGAAAAAAAAAATCTTTTTGCATATTTTTGGGGAATTTTATTGTGACAAATCGTCAATAGCGTTAATATAATAAACTGTATACTCACCAAAATCATGCTATACAACAAGGGTCACCAGATAATCGGACTACAACAGTTATTTCAGAAAAATGTGTTTTTGCATATTTTTGGGGAATTTTATTGTGAAACATCGTCAATAGCGTTAATATTATACACTGTATACTCACCAAAATCATGCTATACAACAAGGGTCACCAGATAATCGGACTACAACAGTTATTTCAGAAACATTTGTTTTTGCATATTTTTGGGGAATTTTATTGTGAAAAATCGTCAATAGCGTTAATATTATACAGTGTAGGATGACCAAAATCATGATACACAACAAGGGTCACCTGATAATCATACTACAATAGTAATTTCAGAAAAATGTGTTTTTGCATATTTTTGGGGAATTTTATTGTGAAAAATCGTCAATAGCGTTAATATTATACAGTGTAGGATGACCAAAATCAAGTTACACAACAAGGGTCACCTTATAATCGTACTACAACAGTTATTTCAGAAACATTAGTTTTTGCATATTTTTGGGGAATTTTATTGTGAAAAATCATCAATAGCGTTAATATTATACACTGTATACTCACCAAAATCTTGCTATACAACAACGGTCACCAGATAATCGGACTACAACAGTTATTTCAGAAAAATGTGTTTTTGCATATTTTTGGGGAATTTTATTGTGAAACATCGTCAATAGCGTTAATATTATACAGTGTAGGATGACCAAAATCATGCTACACAACAAAGGTCACCTGATAATCGTACTACAACAGTTATTTCAGAAAAAAAAAATCTTTTTGCATATTTTTGGGGAATTTTATTGTGAAAAATCGTCAATAGCGTTAATATAATAAACTGTATACTCACCAAAATCATGCTATACAACAAGGGTCACCAGATAATCGGACTACAACAGTTATTTCAGAAAAATGTGTTTTTGCATATTTTTGGGGAATTTTATTGTGAAACATCGTCAATAGCGTTAATATTATACACTGTATACTCACCAAAATCATGCAATACAACAAGGGTCACCAGATAATCGGACTACAACAGTTATTTCAGAAACATTTGTTTTTGCATATTTTTGGGGAATTTTATTGTGAAAAATCGTCAATAGCGTTAATATTATACAGTGTAGGATGACCAAAATCATGATACACAACAAGGGTCACCTGATAATCATACTACAATAGTAATTTCAGAAAAATTTGTTTTTGCATATTTTTGGGGAATTTTATTGTGAAAAATCGTCAATAGCGTTAATATAATAAACTGTATACTCACCAAAATCATGCTATACAACAAGGGTCACCAGATAATCGGACTACAACAGTTATTTCAGAAAAATGTGTTTTTGCATATTTTTGGGGAATTTTATTGTGAAAAATCGTCAATAGCGTTAATATTATACAGTGTAGGATGACCGAAATCATGCTACACAATAATGGTCACCAGATAATTGGACTACAACAGTTATTTCAGAAAAATGCGTTTTTGCATATTTTTGAGGAATTTTATTGTGAAAAATCGTCAATAGCGTTAATATTATACAGTGTAGGATGACCAAAATCATGATACACAACAATGGTCACCTGATTATCATACTACAAAAGTCATTTCAGAAAAAAAATCTTTTTGCATATTTTTGGGGAATTTTATTGTGAAAAATCGTCAATAGCGTTAATATTATACACTGTATACTCACCAAAATCATGCTACACAACAATGGTCACCAGATAATCGGACTACAACAGTTATTTCAGAAACATTTGTTTTTGCATATTTTTGGGGAATTTTATCGTGAAAAATCGTCAATAGCGTTAATATTATACAGTGTAGGATGACCAAAATCATGATACACAACAAGGGTCACCTGATAATCATACTACAACAGTCATTTCAGAAAAAAAAATCTTTTTGCATATTTTTGGGGAATTTTATTGTGAAAAATCGTCAATAGCGTTAATATTATACAGTGTAGGATGACCAAAATCATGCTACACAACAAGGGTCACCTGATAATCATACTACAACAGTTATTTCAGAAAAGTTTGTTTTTGCATATTTTTGGGGAATTTTCTTGTGAAAAATCGTCAATAGCGTTAATATTATACAGTGTAGGATGACCAAAATCATGCTACACAACAAAGGTCACCTGATAATCGTACTACAACAGTTATTTCAGGAAAAAAAAATCTTTTTGCATATTTTTGGGGAATTTTATTGTGAAAAATCGTCAATAGCGTTAATATTATACAGTGTGGGATGACCAAAATCATGCTACACAACAAGGGTCACCTGATAATCATACTACAACAGTTATTTCAGAAAAGTTTTTTTTTCATATTTTTGGGGAATTTTCTTGTGAAAAATCGTCAATAGCGTTAATATTATACAGTGTAGGATGACCAAAATCATGATACACAACAAGGGTCACCTGATAATCATACTACAATAGTCATTTCAGAAAAATTTGTTTTTTTCATATTTTTGAGGAATTTTATTGTGAAAAATCGTCAATAGCGTTAATATAATAAACTGTATACTCACCAAAATCATGCTATACAACAAGGGTCACCAGATAATCGGACTACAACAGTTATTTCAGAAAAATGTGTTTTTGCATATTTTTGGGGAATTTTATTGTGAAAGATCGTCAATAGCGTTAATATTATACAGTGTAGGATGACCGAAATCATGCTACACAACAATGGTCACCAGATAATTGGACTACAACAGTTATTTCAGAAAAATGCGTTTTTGCATATTTTTGAGGAATTTTATTGTGAAAAATCGTCAATAGCGTTAATATTATACACTGTATACTCACCAAAATCTTGCTGTACAACAAGGGTAACCAGATAATCGGACTACAACAGTTATTTCAGAAAAATTTGTTTTTGCATATTTTTGGCGAATTTTATAGTGAAAAATCGTCAATAGCGTTAATATTATACAGTGTAGGATGACCAAAATCATGATACACAACAATGGTCACCTGATTATCATACTACAAAAGTCATTTCAGAAAAAAAATCTTTTTGCATATTTTTGGGGAATTTTATTGTGAAAAATCGTCAATAGCGTTAATATTATACACTGTATACTCACCAAAATCATGCTACACAACAATGGTCACCAGATAATCGGACTACAACAGTTATTTAAGAAACATTTGTTTTTGCATATTTTTGGGGAATTTAATCGTGAAATATCGTCAATAGCGTTAATTTTATACTGTGTATACTCACTAAAATCATGCGATACAACAAGGGTCACCAGATAATAGGACTACAACAGTTATTTCAGAAAAATTTGTTTTTGCATATTTTTGGGGAATTTTCTTGTGTAAAATCGTCAATAGCGTTAATATTATACAGTGTAGGATCACCCAAATCATGATACACAACAAGGGTCACCAGATAATCGGACTACAACAGTCATTTTAGAAAAAAAAAATCTTTTTGCATATTTTTTGGGAATTGTATTGTGAAAAATCGTCAATAGCGTTAATATTATACACTGTATACTCACCAAAATCTTGCTATACAACAAGGGTCACCAGATAATCGGACTACAACAGTTATTTCAGAAAAATGTGTTTTTGCATATTTTTGGGGAATTTTATCGTGAAAAATCGTCAATAGCGTTAATATTATACACTGTATACTCACCAAAATCATGCTATACAACAAGGGTCACCAGATAATCGGACTACAACAGTTATTTCAGAAACATTTGTTTTTGCATATTTTTGGGGAATTTTATCGTGAAAAATCGTCAATAGCGTTAATATTATACAGTGTAGGATGACCAAAATCATGATACAAAACAAGGGTCACCTGATAATCATACTACAACAGTCATTTCAGAAAAAAAAATCTTTTTGCATATTTTTGGGGAATTTTATTGTGAAAAATCGTCAATAGCGTTAATATTATACAGTGTAGGATGACCAAAATCATGCTACACAACAAGGGACACCTGATAATCATAGTACAACAGTTATTTCAGAAAAGTTTGTTTTTGCATATTTTTGGGGAATTTCATTGTAAAAAATCGTCAATAGCGTTAATTTTTTAAAGTGTAGGACGACCAAAATCATGCTACACAACAAAGGTCACCTGATAATCGTACTACAACAGTTATTTCAGGAAAAAAAAATCTTTTTGCATATTTTTGGGGAATTTTATTGTGAAAAATCGTCAATAGCGTTAATATAATAAACTGTATACTCACCAAAATCATGCTATACAACAAGGGTCACCAGATAATCGGACTACAACAGTTATTTCAGAAACATTTGTTTTTGCATATTTTTGGGGAATTTTATTGTGAAACATCGTCAATAGCGTTAATATTATACAGTGTAGGATGACCAAAATCATGCTACACAACAAAGGTCACCTGATAATCATACTACAACAGTCATATCAGAAAAATGTGTTTTTGCATATTTTTTGGGAATTTTATTGTGAAAAATCGTCAATAGCGTTAATATTATACAGTGTAGGATGACCAAAATCATGATACACAACAAGGGTCACCTGATAATCATACTACAATAGTAATTTCAGAAAAAAAAAATCGTTTTGCATATTTTTGGGGAATTTGATTGTGAAAAATCGTCAATAGCGTTAATATTATACACTATACTCACCAAAATCATGCTATACAACAAGGGTCATCAGATAATCGGACTACAACAGTTATTTCAGAAAAATGTGTTTTTGCATATTTTTGGGGAATTTTATTGTGAAAAATCATCAATAGCATTAATATTATACAGTGTAGGATGACCAAAATCATGCTACATAACAAGGGTCACCTGATAATCGTACTACAATAGTTATTTCAGAAAAATGTGTTTTTGCATATTTTTGGAGAATTTTATCGTGAAAAATCGTCAATAGCGTTAATATTATACAGTGTAGGATGACCAAAATCATGCTACACAACAAGGGTCACCTGATAATCATACTACAACAGTCATTTCAGAAAAAAAATCTTTTTGAATATTTTTGGGGAATTTTATTGTGAAAAATCGTCAATAGCGTTAATATTATACAGTGTAGGATTACCAAAATCATGCTACACAACAAGGGTCACGTGATAATCATACTACAACATTTATTTCAGGAATATTAGTTTTGATATAATTTTAGGAATTTTTTACATTCAGAAATCTTCATTATCGTCAATATTATACACTGTATACTCACCAAAATCATGCTACACAACAATGGTCACCTGATAATCATACTACAACAGTCATTTCAGAAAAAAATCTTTTTGCATATTTTTGGGGAATTTTATTGTGAAAAATCGTCCATAGCGTTAATATTATACAGTGTATACTCACCAAAATCAAGCTATACAACAAGGGTCACCAGATAATCGTACTACAACAGTTATTTCAGAAAAATGTGATTTTGCATATTTTTTGGGAATTTTATCGTGAAAAATCATCAATAGTGTTAATATTATACAGTGTAGGATGGCCAAAATCATGCTACACAACAAGGGTCACCTGATAATCGTACTACAACAGTTATTTCAGAAAAATTTGTTTTTGCATATTTTTGGGGAATTTTATTGTGAAAAATCGTCAATAGCATTAATATTATACAGTGTAGGATGACCAAAATCATGCTACACAACAAGGGTCACCTGATAATCGTACTACAACAGTTATTTCAGAAAAATGTGTTTTTGCATATTTTTTGGGAATTTTATTGTGAGAAATCGTCAATAGCGTTAATATTATACAATGTAGGATGACCAAAATCCTAGTTCCTAGGCATGTGTTTGGATGCCAGGGCAGGGACTCTTTACTTGACTCCTGTGAGACAGGCCGCCCTCAGGGCTTGCTTCTCCCAGTTCCGGCTTGGGGCCAGGGTGACCTGGAGGCTATGTCTCCGCCTCTTGGGGTTAATGGCAGCCACAGTGCATGTCATACCCCTGGCTCTTCTGAACATGCGCCCAGTGCATCGCTGCCTCCTGGGCCTTGGATTTTGCCCACAGAGGAATCTGCAGGCCAGCGTATTGGTGATGCGCAGACTGTGTGTGGCTCTCCGTTGGTGGTGGCGGCGGCCGACCAACTTGGCACGTGGGACGGTACTGGGGCATGTGTTGCGTCGCCAGGTGGTGTCATCAGATGCACCTGGTAGGCTGGGGGGCTGTCCACGAAGGCAAGGGCATCAGCGGCCTTTGGCACGGACCCTGGTCACAGCACATAAATGTTTTGGAGCTGCAGGCTATCCATCTGGCTCTTCTGCACTTCCTGCCAGAACTACAGGACCGCCATGCGCTGGTGAGAACAGACAGTACAGTAGCGGCGGCATATATCAACAGGCAAGGGGGCCTAGGTTCCCCTCGCCTGTGCAGATTGGCTCGGGCAATATGGAAGTGGGCTTATCCCCAGTTCAAGTCCCTGAGGGCCACATACGTGCCGGGTCGGGAGAACCTTGCTGTAGATCGGCTCTCCAGGGGGGGACCCCTCCCCGGAGAGTGGCAGCTGCATCCAGAGGTTGTGAGCGGGATATGGGATCGCTATGGAACCAGGGAGAACACTCATTGTCCCCTCTTTTTCTCCATGGGGAGGGACAATCCTCCCTTAGGGACGGATTTGATGGCACATCAGTGGCCACTGGGCCTCCTGTATGCCTTCCCTCCCTTCCTCCTCCTGCACCAACTCCTAAAGAGAGTCCAGCCTCATCCTGGTGGCCCCCAATTGGCCCCAGATGATTTGGTTTGCCGAGATTCCGCCCCTTCTTCAGGGACAACCGTGGGAGCTACCCATTCGCCGGGACCTCCTGTCCCAGGCCGAGGGAACTCTTTTTCATCCTTTTCCCCAGGGCCTCAGGCTTTGGGTCTGGCCCCTGAGAGGGCCGAATTTCTAGCCTTGGGATTCCCCCAGTCTGTAGTGGGTACTTTGCAGGGGGCCCGGGCTCCCTCAACCAGGGTTGCTTATTCCTATCGTTGGGAGTGTTTCAATCATGGTGTGCCTCACGACACATGGATCCCCTCTCCTGTATGGCCCCTGGTATCCTTCAGTTCCTTCAGGAGCTGTTAGAGGCAGGCAAGTCTCCCTCGACGTTGAGGGGGGTGGTGGCAGCCATAAAGGCGGCCCATGTTGGGCCTTGTAAACTGGCACAGGGCTGTTGTGACCTTATTGCTCAGTTCTTTAGGGGGGCTTGTAGGGTTGCTCCCTCTCCCAGGAGGCCGGGTGTACCCCCATGGGATTTGGAGATGGTTTTGTCAGCCTTGCGGCATGGGCCATTCGAGCCTCTGGAAACGGTTGAGCTGAAATGGCTTTCGCTCAAGACTACATTCTTGTTGGCTATTGTGTCGACAAAAAGGGTGGGTGAGCTACATACCCTTTCCGTGCATGAAGAGTGCTGCCGCTTCTTGCCTGGGAATGCTGGAGTGCTGCTGCGCCCTAATCCTGCATTCCATCCTAAGGTCTGGTCTGAGTCCCACGCCAACCAATCTCTTGAGCTGCGCCCTTTCCGCCCTATTCAGGATGGGGTATTCAGTGTATAATATTAACGCTATTGACGATTTTTCACAATAAAATTGCCCAAAAATAAACAAAAAAACATTTTTCTGAAATAACTGTTGTAGTATGATTATCAGGTGACCCTTGTTGTGTAGCATGATTTTGGTCATCCTACAGTGTATAATATTAACGCTATTGACGATTTTTCACAATAAAATTCCCCAAAAATAAACAAAAACACATTTTTCTGAAATAACTGTTGTAGTATGATTATCAGGTGACTTTTGTTGTGTAGCATGATTTTGGTGAGTATACAGTGGATAATATTAACGCTATTGACGATTTTTCACAATAAAATTCTCCAAAAATAAACAAAAACACATTTTTCTGAAATAACTGTTGTAGTATGATTATCAGGTGACCCTTGCTGTGTAGCATGATTTGAGTGAGTATACAGTGTATAATATTAACGCTATTGACGATTTTTCACAATAAAATTCCCCAAAAATATGCAATTTTTTTTCTCCTGAAATAACTGTTTTAGTATGATTATCTGGTGACCATTGTTGTGTAGCATGATTTTGGTGAGTATACAGTGTATAATATTAACGCTATTGACGATTTTTCACAATAAAATTCTCCAAAAATAAACAAAAACACGTTTTTCTGAAATAACTGTTGTAGTATGATTATCAGGTGACCCTTGTTGTATAGCATGATTTTGGTCATCCTACACTGTATAATATTAACGCTATTGACGATGTTTCACAATAAAATTCCCCAAAAATATGCAAAAAGATTTTTTATGAAATAACTGTTGTAGTGTGATTATCAGGTTACCGTTGGTGTGTGGAGTGAATTTGGTGAGACTACAGTGAATAAAAGTGGAGATATTGAATATTTTTTGCTTTGGTACTGCACTTTGTAGACAGTCCCTAAGCGTTCGCCTCTCCGCCCGCAGCGCATAGAGAGCAATATATTTCCTGCAGCCTGGAGGACGACTCGTTTTGGCGAAAATGAGTTTGTAGTCAATAGTCTACCTTACTACGATAGGAAAGAGACATTTTTTATGTTTTAACAATGTTTCGTTTGTGAGCTATTGATCGCTGAAGTTCGAATCTGCCAATCTCTTTCTAACTTTACCCAAGTGGCTTACTAAGATCATTTCAAGCTGAAACTGTGAAAAGAATTTGGTCCGACGTAGGCTATTGCAGGTTCTAGAGAAGGTGTGCTCGATTTGCTTACCCAGCTGTCCAGGAATGATATTAATATTATTAATTAGGATTTCGTGCGCACGTTATACCTATTTCGTGGCCATAAATTAGTATTTCGTGCGCACGTTATAGCCTACATATTTCGTGGCCACAAATTAGTATTTTGGTGTGCACGTTATAGCTATATTGTGGCCACAATTTAATTAAATGTGCTCACGTTTTATTAAATCGTGCGAACGAGTTAATAAAACGTGCGCTCGATTCCGTCAACATTAAAAAGATATTGCATGATCCTTTACGGGCTCCGTACACTTCTACGGAGCCCGTAAAGGATCATGGTAAAAAAGGAAAAAAATTCAATTGTGGCCACAATATAATAATAATAATAATAATAACTTCGATTTATATAGCGCCTTTCAAGATACCCAATATAGCTATAACGTGCGCACGAAATACTAATTTGTGCGCACGTTATAGCCTACTTATTTCGTGGCCACGAAATAGGTATAACGTGCGCACAAAATACTAATTAATAATATTAATATCATTCCTGGGTGCTCGGTTTACTCTCAATGCCTCCCGTATTTCTGGTGACAGCTGCACATTGTAGAGCTCTGAAACTTTAAACTTGATGCAGCTGATTTAAACATTATGCTCAAACACACTGTCCTATGAAATCAATTTAGTATTTGGCAAATCAAAGTGGAATGATTTTTATTGATCAGATATTATCTGTGGTAATAAAGGATTGCGCAATTGTCTAATCAGTGTTCTATTAGCTGTAATATAGCAGTGTAAAACGGACTTCAGCAAATCAGGACCAAGCATAAAACATCATCAAAGTGATAACATAATGGTTTAAAGGAATTATAGCACATTTCGTCAGACTGATCAATAATTTAGTGAACTTTTAATCTTCTGTGATTTTATTGAAGGACAAATTTCCAGAGAACACTACAGACATATTCAGTAGTTCAGTCAGTGCAACAACAACAACAACCTGCAAATCAATACAAACTAGATTCTGATCACTGATAGGCTATACGTTCCCTTGGCAACGTGATACATACAGTGAGCATTATTGTAACTGCACGGCTTCGTCCGGTGGCATCATTAAATGCTGCGGTTCATATAACCTATGTGTTCCCTCAGCTGAGAGTCTGACACACATGATGCTGCTTTCAAAGGAGATGATCAGGGACAAAGCAGTTTTTAAGATGATTTCAAGCTGAAACTGTGAACAGAATTTGGTCCGGACGTAGACTATTGCAGGATCTAGAGAAGGTGCGCTCGATTTGCTTACCCAGCTGTCCAGGAATGATATTAATATTATGAATTTGTATTTCGTGCGCACGTTATACCTATTTCGTGGCCACGTATTAGTATTTCGTGCGCACGTTATAGCTATATTGTGGCCACAATTCAATAAAACGTGCACACAAGTTAATAAAACGTGCACATGAGTTAATAAAACGTGCACACAAGTTAATAAAACGTGAGCACGAGTTATTTAAATGTAGCCACGTTTTATCAAATCGTGGGAACAAGTTAATAAAACGTGCGCTCGATTCCGTCAACATTAAAAATATATTGCATGATCCTTTACGGGCTGCGTACACTTCCTACTGTCAGCTATGATGATTTAGAAACACAACAGTCCACTGTTCTTCAGTGATGTTTATAATTTTATTAAAATACAAGAGAATAAAATCATAGAAAAGATGTGTAAAATATACAAACTATTGATGTTGTTATAGCAAACTTAGATATTTACAAGTTAAAAAAACAGCTATGAGCTTTAACATTAACATGAGCATCTACATTTCTATAGAACAAAGTAAAACATGGTGTAAAGAAATCAGACAGTAAAGGTGAGATGGAGCAAAGAACAAAGAGGAATAACAGTAGTGTCACTGATGTGAATCCAGCTGAAGATACACAATTTTTCTATTATTTATTAACATTGTGAAATAAGGGATTTTTGATCAGTATCACGATTTCTCATGTATTACTGAACTTCCTTAATCAAATGAAAACATCTTCCTCATCACAGTTTATGTCTGTATATTTTGATGCAAATCCAGAAGCAGATGAAAAATTCACGAATGTATTCTCATTGAAACAGCTTCTATCAACAAAGACTGGTACACTGCTACAGTGTGTGAAGAAAAAGGACTGTTTCTTTCTCACATGGTGAAAAGCAGATGACCACTGAAAGTGCTGTGGTGATTCCCATTGTCATATATCCTTGTGTTTTGCCACAGACGCAAAAACACAACATCTCCAGCCTCTAGAAGCAGTGTGGCACCATTGGCAGAAGTCCCAAAACCGTTAGTTTGATGTTCACATGCCATACAAATATGCTCTCCATTCTTGACCAACACAGCAGCTGAACTATGTGAATTATGTCCATATGCACTTATGTAGAGCTCGAAGTGGTAGGCTCCTCTCACTGGTGCAATGAAAAACCCTGTGGGACATTTTTTGTCATTTATTATGAATGGAGAACTTACTGTTGTAATGAAAAGTCAAATTGATTGTTAAAATATGTGAATTCAAATACCTGTGTTTGGGTTGTAGGAGTTTCCAATGTTTGTGACGACATGTCTGAAGACCAGAGGAGTGTGTGTGTTAAACGGTCCAACAAATCCTTCACCTGAAGCCAACAGAGAGGCAGAGAAAGCCACCTGTTTGGCTGAGAGAGAGAGAAACATACTTTAATACTGGCTGATATTACTGTAATATGATTAATAACTATGAATCAACTTTATAACACCTTTATTCTATATATTATAATTTAAATAATCAAAATAGGATTACAATGAAACTCTTCATATTAATTAGTTTTGAGTCTTACCTTCTCCATCTCTCTTCAGAGTTTCCATCTGGTTTTCTGTGACATTTGTCCTGGATTGAATGGTGATCAGTTCAACTGTATTTGCTGAAAAATAGTATTTCATTATCACTGTTTCCATTAAGCTTTGATTTATTCACTGAAATCTGGATATTTTCTAATAAACTGCTGTCCAGAAAAATCCAGTTACACATTTAAATCCTTTGTAAATACATTTAGGAAAACTGTCACCTTGTAGCTGTTGCTTCAAGTTGTCAACCTCATTCTTCTGTGCTAAAAAAAAAAACAACAGGAAGAAGGGAATAAATAATACGGCTATACTATTATAAAAATTACAATTTTTTCTCATAACAATATTTCTGTCTCATCCCTCTCTCGATTAAACCCCTACTGACTGTACCTTCATTATCTCTCTGTAAATGACTGATCTCCTGCTTCAAGTTGTCCACCTCTGTCGTTTGTGCTGAAAGAAAATAGAATGGAAGAATGATGCATGATTAGACATATTCTATACAAACAATATTTCTGTCTTGTCCCTCACCCTCTGACATACTACTGTACCTTCATTTTCTCTCTGTAGCTGCCTAATCTCCACCCTCTGTTCAGTCAACAAGGCAGTCATCTCTCTCAGCACAGCATGAATGTCTTGTGGACAGGCTGGTTGTTGATGAGAGGCATTTGCTGGTTCTCCTCCTCTGGATTCAGTCTGTTTTCCATGTGGAATAATTTCATTGTCAGGCTCCTCTTGAAGCTGAGCCGTACAGAAAGAGCAGATCAGCAGCAGCAGTGGAATAAACATAGTCATCTCCATTCTGTGACTGTCAGTCTGTGTCTCTAAACTTTGTCGTTTCTGTGTTAATCCCAGCCTTATATAGTGTTTTACCCTGGCCATTCATTACCTGATTTTCTTTGATTAAACTCACGTGCAGGTAGATAACACATGGAGCATGTTATCTGGAAAACAACACTAAAAACACACAAATGAAACAAGATACATGATCTATCAGTAACTTTAGTGGTTCATACATTCATGACATAGTCAGATGAAGTTATTTTTATGTAATCATCAGAAAAAAACATATCTGTACAAATTAAATACACTTTATATAAAACAAGTCATGGAAGGAGTAGTCAGCAAAAAAAATCATCTCTACCTGCTCAAACATTAACAACATGATCAGATATTGCGAAACCTCTCAGATTGTAAATTGGCTGCGGTAAGCAAATACTTAATGAGAACACAATTAAAAGGTCAATGAGAGGTTATTTTTTGTCTTTGCTTCCTCAATAAATCAATCATGTAATAAAGTATGACTTTTTGAAAAACAACAACACGTGTGTCACACCTACTTTCAATTTTCCCCCACTGACATGAAACTGGCTTCTCCTCAAACCATAAAATAAATGTTAGGTCATAATGTGGGACTGTTGTGACTGTTGCAGCACAGTAAAGCTGATCCATTTTGAACATGTATATTAGGCTGCTTTTTGATGTAAGAACAGAAACACAAACACCAAAAAGATGTTCAGACCATGACAGATAACATCCTCTATTCCTGACATATTTTGGTTTAGTTTTAATATGCATTCATATTAACCTAAAACCAAAGATGTAAGCAGTCAGTGCACGGCTGGTGACAAACCCCTAGACGACCATCTCCACCACCCAGCTGGAGTAAAGTGACACTGCAGGAGAAGTCAGATTCAGACTCACTGGGGTTCAGGTAAAGGCCTGCATCCTTTCTTTGATGTTGGCAACCATTTACACTCAGTATATTCAGATTCTGATTCAGATTCACTTTAATTGTCATTCTTATGCCGGTACATAAAAATGAAATACTGCTCTTAAAACAGGTGGGAACAACAGCTCTTTAAAACACGGCCTGGTACATTGTCTGGTCCGGAGGCCTTTCGAGGATTTATCCTTGAGAAGGTCCTCCTAACACTCTCAGCAGACAGCTGTAGAACCTGGTCAGTGGATGCTGGTGTCAGCTTTTGTGAACTCTTGGTGTTGGTGTCCTCTAACCGGGAACAGAACCTGTTTAGGTCAACTGGGAGCGATGGATTGTTGCACTGAGCTGTTTTGGTTGTATAGGCCATTTTAGCCTCTCTGATCCCCCTTTTCAGGTTGTTCCTTGCCTCCTTATATGCTGCAGCTTCGTCAGCTTTAAAGGCAGAATCACGGGTCTTAAAGAGTGAACACACCTCGCCGGTCAGCCATGGCTTATTTGTGGCACGTGTTTTAACAGTTTTCACCACAGTCATCTCATCATCACATCAGGAGATAAATCCCATTACTGCCTCTGTGTATTCCTGTGGGTCGATGAAGTCCCCAGATGAAGCAGCCTCCCTGAAGATGCTCCACTGTGTGCACTCGAAGCAGTCTTGTAGTGCTGGTAGAGCATCCTGTGGCCACACTCTGATGCTTTTCTTTTCTGCTGGCTCTCGTTGCACTCTGGGTCTGTATGCAGGCTGCAGAGTGACAGTTAGATGGTCTGAGCTGCCTATGTGTGGTAGAGGGGCTGCTCTATATGCAGCTTTAATGGTGGTGTAAACAAGGTTCAACGTGCTGTCACCTCTAGTTGCACAGTCCACATGCTGGTAGAGTTTAGGTAACACACCCTTTAAACACGCCTTGTTAAAATCCCCAGCAAAAATGTAAAGTGCTTCTGGGTGAGCAGTCTGCAGTTGGCTAATATGTTACGGACTGTAAGTAAGGTGCTGGTATTTAGTTTTAGTTTTATTAGACTGTCTTTGTCCAGTGTCCTATGACAATTTATTTTGAGTACATTTATTTTATATTTGATATGAGAGTAACCAAATATCATTAACAGTTTATAATAATACAATCCAATACAACATAAAAAAATAATTATCAACACCTCAGTGACAATCAAGAATAATGGAACATTTTTAAAATGTCAATAACCTAAAGATATTTCAATATACTAAATAGTAATTCAGAGTCTTTTAAATTGGAGATTGTGACCACAAGTCAAGAATTAAGGGTTAGTATTTGATTGAAATGATCACCTGTTGACATGAGGAAAGAGAGGAAAAAAGATATAATAAGACGTATTCTGTGCCAACAAAATGATTGTCTAATGTCTCACTCCCCAACATACTGCTGCACCTTCATTAACTCTCTGTAAGTGACTGATCTTCACCCTCTCTTCAGCCACTAAGGCGTATAAAAAAGTAGAGAATAAGAGTTTTATTATTGGCCTACTGCTGGCATGATTGATAACAAGTTTGAAATATTACAGAAACTTTACGATTTTAAAAGTTGAGATCAAAATGCAACAACTTTGTATAGTAAGTACTGTAATAAACTCATTATAATCTCATGAACAAGTAAAACACAGTCAGTTTAAATCAGATTATACTTATTATACTCACAATAAAAAGTACATGTTATGTTTAGCTGGTGAGTCTAACCTTTGTTCAACCATAAAAATACTTTTGACCAATCTATCACTTCCTACTGCCAGCTATGATCATTTACAAACACAACAGTCCACAAAAAGTACTACAGCGAGGTTTATCATTTTATTAGAATATAAGAGAATACAATCATAAAAAAGACATTTAAAATGTACAAACTATTGATGTTATGATTGCAAACATAACATAACAAGTGAAACAAAAACACAGCTATACACTATCAAAGGTACACAGGAAATGTTCTTTTCACATCAACATGAGTATTTATGTTTCTATAGAACAAAGTAAAACATGGTGTAAAGAAATCAGACAGTAAAGGTGAGATGGAACAAAGAACAAACAGGAATAACAGTGGTGTCAATGATGTTAATCCGGCTGAAGATACACAATTATTCTATTATTTATTAACATTGTGAAATAAGGATCAGTATCACAATTTATCTTGTATTACTGAATTTCTTTAATCAAATAAAAAAACTGGCTCATCACCGTATAACATTGTATATTTTAATGCAAATCCAGAAGCAGATGAAGAATTCACAAATCTCTTCTCATTGAAACAGCTTCTGTCAACAAAGACTGGTACACTGCTACAGTCTGTGAAGAAAAAGGACTGTTTCTTTCTCACATGGTGAAAAGCAGATGACCACTGAAGGTGCTGTGGTAATTTCCATTGTCAAATATCCTTGTGTTTTGATACTGACGCAAAAACACAACATCTCCAGCCTCTAGAAGCAGTGTGGCACCATTGGCAGAACTCCCAAAACCGTTAGTTTGATGTTCATATGCAATAAAAATATGCTCTCCATTCTTGAACAACACAGCACCTGAAGGATGTGAATTATGTCCATGTGCACCTATGGAGAACTCAAAGTGGTAGGCTCCTCTCACTGGTGCAATGAAAAACCCTGTGGGACATTTTTTGTCATTTGATATGAATGGAGAATTGACTGTTGTCATGAAAAGTCAAATTAAATGTTAAAATATGTGAATTCAAGTACCTGTGTTTGGGTTGTAGGCGTTTCCAATGTTTGTCACAACACGTCTGAAGACCAGATGAGTCTGTGTGTTAAACGGTCCGACATATCCTGAGCCTGAAGCCAACAGAGAGGCAGAGAAAGCCACCTGTTTGGCTGAGAGAGAAAGAAACATACTACAATACTACAGCATATGTTGGGAAATAACTATTAATCCATTTCTATTAATATGCATAAAACATACTATAATTCAATGTATTAAGGTTTTGTGTAATATATATATGATTACAGTGATATTCTACATATAAATTAGTTTTGAGTCTTACCTTCTCCATCTCTCTTCAGAGTCTCCACCTGGTTTTCTGTGACATTTGTCCTGTCTTGAATAGTGATCAGTTCAGCTGTATGTACTGAAAGAAAATTAACTCATTATCATTGTTTCCATTAAGCTTTGATTTATCCACTGAAATCTGAATATTTTGGAATAAAATGCTGTCTAGAAAAATACATTCACACATTTAATTTAAATCCTATTATAAATACATTTAGGAGAACTGGCTTTCAGTGAGCTTATTCTTTCTCATTTGTAATTCTGATATACCATGATGACTTGACATCTATTCCTGAAGGATCAAGTAATTTAAAATGTGTCTGAGTAATTTTAAGCAGGAATGTCTTCTTCTTCACTCCACAACACCCCTACTGTACCTTCATTATCTCTCTGTAAATGAATGATCTCCTGCTTCATGTTGTCCACCTCAGTCTTTTGTCCCTCCAGCTTTGCTGCCTGTGCTAAAATAGAAAAGGAAATAAAATGTATGATTAGACATATTCTCTGTTTCTCTCGTATCCCTAACCACGAACACACTACTGTGATCAGTCTTGTCTTATAAGTGTGTAAACTCCACAACACTACTGTACCTTCATTATCTCTCTGTAGCTGCCTGATCTCCACCCTCTGTTCAGCCAACAAGGCAGTCATCTCTCTCAGTACAGCATGAATGTCTTGTGGACAGGCTGGTTGTTGATGAGAGGCATTTGCTGGTTCTCCTCCTCTGGATTCAGTCTGTTTTCCATGTGGAATAATTTCATTGTCAGGCTCCTCTTGAAGCTGAGCCGTGGAGAAAGAGCAGATCAGCAGCAGCAGTGGAATAAACATAGTCATCTCCATTCTGTGACTGTCAGTCTGTGTATCTAAACTTTGTAGTTTCTCTGTTAATCCCAGCCTTATATAGTGTTTTACCCTGGTCATTCATTACCAGATTTTCTTTGATCAAACTTGCGTGCAGTTAGATAACACATGGAGCATGTTATCTGGAAAACCACACTAAAACACACAAATGAAAGTGACCTTACACAGACAAGAGGCTGATATCTGAAATTAGTAATAAAACGTATTTTCCCACAATAAATCAATCATAATAAAGTAGAACAAGAACAACAACATGTTACAAAAACATCCACACTAAAAAGACAATTACACAAATATCAAAAAGAATTAAGTGTATTCATGCTCATTTCATATAAGAAATAAAATGAGCTAAACTAAACTGAACCTCTGATTATGAGTTTATCTCAGTCAAACAGTACATCAATGTAACCACTTCATAGTCTGTATAAGTGAGCACTGAAAACTGCTTAAACTGTTTGTAACAACCTGCAGTGCTGTCTCAAGGTTAATAAGACCATCCACCACAGGGGACTTACATTAAACTTTGGTCCAGGACAGCCAAGGTGTGGAAATCTTTACCACTGAATATCAGAGAGAGTAGTATTTATATACATTTGAAATTAAGTTTTAAAAAAACTATGTAGAAAGGACAGGTAGAAGGAAATAATATCAATCAATCAATCTTTATTCATATAGCACCATCTGCTTTGACTGGTTGGGCTTGAAGGAGAGAGAGTGAAAGGGAAGGGAGAGAAGGAGAAGAGGGAGAAATGAGAAATGAAGAGTAGAGGGGAAAGGGAGAAGAGGGAGAGAGGAGAGAGAGAGGCACAGTGACAAACAATCAACATCGAAAATAATAATAACTCTATTCATATCATGGGCTACGAACACCCCCGGGGTCCCTACATCATTGTCCAAGGCTGCCTGTGAGATGAGAGAGCACAGAGAACTCTGGGGAGAAAGTTTAGGTTAGTGAATGCATTAATAATAAATGAGTGTAAGTGGATATAGATGGAAAGAAAGAGGGATGAGGAGAGAAGAGCTCAGTGCATCGTGCGAGTCCCCTGGTAGTCTGAGCCTATAGCAGAATAAACTAGGAGCTGGTCCAAGACGAGCCTGCTGGCCCTAACTTTGAGCTTGATCAAAAAGGAAAGTTGAAAGCCTACTCTTGAACATAGAGCAGGTGTTTGCCGCCTGGACCGAATCTTGAAGATGGTTCCACAGGAGAGGAGCCTGATATTTGAAAGTTCTGCCTCCCATTCTACTTTTAGAGATACTAAGAACCACAAGTAGGCCTACATGGTGGGAGTGCAGTGTTCGAGTAGGTTCATCAGGTACTATGAGCTCTTTAACATATGATGGATCCTGAGTTTTTAAAGGGTGGAGAAAGACTATAAATTCTATTCTGAATTTTTATTTTACAGGAAGCCTATGCAGCAAAGCTAAAATGGGAGTAATATGATCAATCTTTCTAGTTTTTAGAGAGCTAGAGAGTCTTTAGAGACTTATTATGGCAGCTTGATAATAATAAATTACAATAATCCAGTCTAGAAGTAACAAATGCATGGACTAGTTTTACTGCATCATTTTGAGACAAGATTTAGGGAATTATAGTTTAAAAAGTAAAGATCAAACTATAACTACTGTGTGTATTCACTGTGCTTACTATAACTCCATTAATAAGTAAAACAGTCAGTTTCAGTCACACATGGTTATAATTACTCACTTATTGCTTGGAGCTTGTTATCTAGAAAACAATAATGGAAACACTACATAAATGATATTGGTACATGTACAGTCTATTGGAATGTAACACCCAATGCTTGAATAATCAGGTTACCAAATTCAACAGTGTATTTTAAGATACATTCTCAATGGTGTGTGTGTCAAGGCAATCTAAAGCGTAAGTTTAAGAGTTTATTATTTCATGAGTTTTAAATGTGGATTATAACAAATTTAAACGATTTCTCAAAATCACCTGATGTCTAGTACGCTGACAGATTATTACGTTCATTTCATCATCACAAAAATGTTAATTTGTAAACATTGAATACACTTTATGTAAAAGGTAATGGAAGGAACAATGAGCACAACATGATCATATCTACCCTCTCAAACATTAACAACATGGTTAGGTATCGTGACCCGTCTCAGGTTGTGAATTGGCTGAGATAAGCAAAGACTTACTGAAAACATAATAAAAAGGGAGAGTGGTGAGAGAGTACTTTTGTCTTTGTTTCCTCAATAAATCAATCAAGTAATAAAATGTGGCTTTCTGAAGAACAACAACACTGATGTCACACCTACTTTTGTTTTTAGCCACTGACAAGAAACTGGCTTCTCCCAAAACCACAATGAAGATGATATTTTTTTAAAAATATATATTAATGGAAATTAATTAAATTCAAGAATGTATCCATTATGTGGCAAACCAACTATTATTGAATCAACTTTTGTCTTGTTTGTAATATGCTTTGTTGTGCAATATTGCCACAACAATGCAATTTGGACTAATTTACATTCTTTTTAATCGACTGAGTTCAATAAAATGCTCAGGCAAGCTGTGGAGGTCGAATTCAATGACGAAATCATGTTAGCCTAATATCGTATTAATAGTGTGCCAATTTACAGTTTATAGATTTAGTAGTCATTGTGCCGATAAATCTGAAAAATGGCCCTATCCACTCTAAATACCTGTTTCGTTAATTAGCTGTGAAAACAAAATGTCCCTTTAAGAGGAAGGAAAATAGAGAGGGGGGAAGTGAAGCAAGAAGGGACTACTTTCTCATAGCCTTCACAATCAAAACATAACCGGCGCCAATGGGTGAGTCTGATATTTTCTGTTCTATTAAATCGTAACTGGCAGCGCTTTAAGCACTGAAACTTTCCTTCTCGTGCATGCGCAGGTCAAGTATCTATAGAAACCATGTCAGCTGTGACCCCTGATGACACCAGCTAACCTATATCTTCTGGTGACATCAGAGGATCTGCTCCTTTTAATCTTCTTGCTTCGCAAATACACTGCATGACACTGAACTTGAGCTAAAGCTAAAGTATCAACTTCACTGCTGTTCGTTGCTGGTAGCCTTGTGACAACTTGTCGGAGTTATGAGCTGCCCGCTCTCCAAGTGCTGCGACATGCTAGCGCTTTGTTGCGGTTTGTTGCGAACACTTCTTTCCTAAGATTATCATCCTTGGGTGGTCTCTACAGCTGGTTAAGTACCAAGTTTTTTGCCTTTTAAGGCAGTCATTTTCAGATCAGGGTGCTTCTGTTCAGCCTGTTACTTTCTCCATGGGTGTTAATCAGGTGTGTGACAGCAGCCCTCTCACCCCTGCAGTTGCATGGCATGAAGATCCGGTCATATCTGGACGATTGGCTCACCTGTTCACTGTCCCATTCTCAGGTGGCTCAGGACACAACGATTCTTCTCTCAAACGTGGCCCAGCTGGGATTCAGTCTGCTTTCCATGTAAAATTCTATTGTCATTGTTCATTTTCTCATGGAGAAAGAGCAGGTTGGCAGCAGCAGTGGAATAAACATTGCCATCTCCATTCTGTGACTGTCAGTCTGTGCATCTAAACTTTGTAGTTTCTGTGTAAATCCCAGCCTTATGTAGTGTTTTACCCTGATCAATTTTTACCAGATTTTCTTTGGTCAAACACTTGCAGGTAGATAGATAACACTTGGAACATATTATCTGGAAAACAACACTAAAGAACAATACATAAATAAAACAAAACACTCTATCAGTACCTGAACTGGTTCAAACATTGATGACATAGTCAGATAAAGAGTTCCCCATCAGATAAGAGGCTGGTCCAAGACGAGCCTGGCTGGTCCTAACTATAAGCTTTATCAAAAAGGAAAGTTGTAAGCCTACTCTTGAACATAGAGCAGGTGTTTGCCGTCTGGACCGAATCTTGAAGATGGTTCCACAGGAGAGGAACCTGATAGTTGAAGGTTCTGCCTCCCATTCTACTTTTAGAGATACTAAGAACCACAAGTAGGCCTACATGGTGGGAGTGCAGTGTTCGAGTAGGTTCATCAGGTACTATGAGCTCTTTAACATATGATGGAGCCTGACCATTAAGAGCTTTGAAAGGGTGGAGAAAGATTTTAAATTATATTCTGAATTTTTATTTTACAGGAAGCCTATGCAGCAAAGCTAAAACGGGAGTAATATGATCAATCTTTCTAGTTTTTAGAGAGCTAGAGAGTCTTTAGAGACTTATTATGGCAGCCTGATAATAATAAATTACAATAATCCAGTCTAGAAGTAACAAATGCATGGACTAGTTTTACTGCATCATTTTGAGACAGGATTTAGGGAATTATAGTTTAAAAAGTAAATATCAAACTATAACTACTGTGTGTATTCACTGTGCTTACTATAACTCCATTAATAAGTAAAACAGTCAGTTTCAGTCACACATGGTTATAATTACTCACTTATTGCTTGGAGCTTGTTATCTAGAAAACAATAATGGAAACAATACATAAATGATCCTGGTACATGTACAGTCTATTGGAATGTAACACCCAATGCTTGAATAATCAGGTTACCAAACTTCAAAAAAGTGTATTTTCATATACATTCTCAATGGTGTGTATGTCAAGATAATCTAAAGTGTAAGTTTAAGAGTTTATTATTTCATGAGTTTTAAATGTGGATTATAAAAAATGTAAACAATTTCTCAAACTCACCTGATGTCTAGTACGCTGACAGTTTATTACGTTCATTTCATCATCACAAAAATTTAAATTTGTAAACATTGAATACACTTTATGTAAAAGATAATGGAAGGAACAGTGAGCACAACATAATCATATCTACCCTCTCAAACATTAACAACATGGTCAGGTATCGTGACCCATCTCAGATTGTGAATTGGCTGAGATAAGCAAAGACTTACTGAAAACATAATAAAAAGGGAGAGTGGTGAGAGAGTACTTTTGTCTTTGTTTCCTCAATAAATCAATCAAGTAATAAAGTGTGGCTTTCTGAATAACAACAACAACACTGATGTCACACCTACTTTTGTTTTTAACCACTGACAAGAAACTGGCTTCTCCCAAAACCACAATGAAGATGATATTTTTTTAAATATATATATTAATGGAATGGATTAAAGAATTTAGACATTGTGTTTTAATTGTGCTGTCTAATTACAGTGCGAGTTTCCATATTTAGTGTCTGATTAAAACTAAGAACATACAGGTATACTTTTAGATGCTGAACATTATATATTTTGTGTGGGAATTTTCCAATTTCATCAGTTTCTCTCTCTACTAAATCAACAAAATCAAATAAAACAATACCAGAGTTAAGGGTTTGTGTCGATTGAAATGATCACATGTTGATATGTGAGAAAGTGTGCCTAGTGGACATAGACTAGTTTTGTTTTGAAGGGTTATAAGTCAAAAAGTCACTCACTGCTGTGAGGTCTTCTAGTTATTCTGCCCAACAAAAGTTAACAAAATTCAGCCATTTCTGTAGGTTTCTTAAGAGTGTCCTGCCCATATGCTTCGCAAATAGACTGCATGACACTGAACTTGAGCTAAAGCTAAAGTATCAACTTCACTGCTGTTTGTTGCTGGTAGCCTTGTTACAACTTTGTTGCAGTTTTTTGCGGACACTCCTTTCCTAAGATTATCATCGTTGGGTGGTCTCTACAGCTGGTTAAGTACCAAGTTTAGTGATACATTTCCTTTATTAAGTATTTTCTCATCATTCTCATCATTTTCTTATCATGTTCATTGTTGGTGAAGGCAGTGTACTCTCTTCCTCTCCTGCCATTTGTAGTGTTATTTACTTTATTGGTTACATATATTAGCGGTTAGCGTTGTGCCCACTTGAGCTACCTTGTTTGAGTAATCAGTAACAATGTTGGTTGTACCCACTTTTTGTTTGTATAGTATCCTTTGTTGGTGAAGGCAGTGTGTGCTCTTATACATTTTGCCTTCATAGTTAGCAGAGGTGTTTCCACTTGAGCTAATTTTAAATGTATTTTTTATATCCCCTGTTGGTGACGGTAGTGTGTTTACTCCCCATTCCAGCATCTGTTGTTATTTATTTGTGTTTTGAATTTTGCTGGTTGTTACCATGTTGGTTAACCATTTTTGTTCGATCTGTATGGCTTCTCTGCAGCCTGAAGATGGCTATGACATGGGTCCCTCATGCGTTGGCCTCAAGCATCTGAGGAAAGGTCTTTCAGAAGATCCCTGCATTAACTGCAGCTTCATGCCTCGGGCAGTGAGGGCTGTGTAGCGCCCGGCTGGTTGCTTGGTCCCGACATACTACTGTACCTTCATTTTCTCTCTGTAGCTGCCTGATCTCCACCCTCTGTTCAGTCAACAAGGCAGTCATCTCTCTCAGCACAGCATGAATGTCTTGTGGACAGGCTGGTTGTTGATGAGAGGCATTTGCTGGTTCTCCTCCCCTGGATTCAGTCTGTTTTCCATGTGGAATAATTTCATTGTCAGGCTCCTCTTGAAGCTGAGCCGTGGAGAAAGAGCAGATCAGCAGCAGCAGTGGAATAAACATAGTCATCTCCATTCTGTGACTGTCAGTCTGTGTATCTAAACTTGGTAGTTTCTGTGTTAATCCCAGCCTTATATAGTGTTTTACCCTGGTCATTCATTACCAGATTTTCTTTTATCAAACACACGTGCAGGTAGATAACACATGGAGCACGTTATCTGGAAAACAACACTAAAAACACACAAATGAAACGAGATACATGATCTATCAGTAACTTTAGTGGTTCATACATTCATGACATAGTCAGATATTTATTTTCACGTCATCATCAGAAAAATTTAAGTTTGTACAAATTAAATACACTTTATATAAAACAAGTTATGGAAGGAGTAGTCAGCAAAAAAACATCATCTCTACCTGCTCAAACATTAACAACATGATCAGATATTGTGAAGCCTTTCAGATTGTGAGATAAGCAAATACTCAATTAAAAGGTCAATGAGAGGGTATTTTTGTCTTTGCTTCCTCAATAAATCAATCATGTAATAAAGTCTGGCTTTTTGAAAAACAATAACACGTTTGTTACACCTACTTTCAATTTTCCCCCACTGACAAGAAACTGGCTTCTCCTCAAACCATAAAATAAATATTAAGCCATAATGTTGGACTGTTGTGACTGTTGCAGCACAGTAAAGCTGATCCATTTTAAACATGTATATTAGGCTGCTTTTTGATGGAAATTAATGCATACATTTAAAAAAAAAAAAGTATCCATTATGACTGACCTGTGTTCGCTCTCATTACAGAGCAATTGTCCATATTTAGTCTCTGATTAACAACTAGAGCTCTTAAATCTGAACATACAGGTATATTTTCAGATGCTGCGAAAGACAGTAACCAGAGCTGTCAACTTTTCAGAAAACCTTTTTAAAGATTTGAGCGAAGTTGAGTGGGCCCCCCAATCTTTTTGGGACCCTTTGATGGTCGCCACGTCACCATACATCAAAGATATTTTATTATATTTGTACTATAAGTAAAGAAACATGACTATGTACAACATGGGCTTAGGAAGCATTTGAAATATGGGTGGGACATCTAATTGGAGGGGGGGGGGGGTTTGGTGCTTCTTCCCCCATAACATTTTCAACAGAGTAGATGTCATTTCCTGTATTCTGGTGCATTTAACAGGTGTTTTGAACCTTTGATCTGAATATACTGTGAGAAAAATGCTGGGTACAGCATGTAAGGGTTAAAGTAGGTTGGCTGAAGCTTGAGTATACAGTGAGCTGGCAAAAAAAAAAAAAAAATCCTCATTGGAGAATCAGGAACAAAAAAGGCAAAGCGAAGTGAGGACGCTTAAAATGTAAATAACTGTCACTGTAAATGTAAGCGTCGCCTGGAGAGGCTCGACCGTGTTTCCACATAAAAATCTGACTTCATGCAGCTTACATATCTAAATGTGTCAATTTGCCAACAACACATTTATAAAATGAACATCTGCCAAGTTAAAAAATGACAGATTTGTGGAGAAAAAGTAGAGAAAATAGTAGAAATGAAGTTCTTATTTCAGAAATCTGTTAAACTCTCTCAGCTCGTTACTGTAGTTTCCACCCTTTCTTTTTCTTTTTTCTCCATCATGGTTACATTTATAATTACATCCAGAGGAAGTGTTTGGCCCCAGATCACATATTAGAAGTTATTAAAAAGCTAAGTATAGAAGTCATATAAAGGTGAGATAGTCATTTGCAAATTCTTATTTTTTTGGGTGGTCTATGCCTTTACAGATAAATAACATTGAATTTAAGGGTACATTGTGGATTTACAGTTTGAGAGTGAGCATGGCATAAGATGGTTCACTTGGGAATAGTATGATATTACGTATCACATTTTCAAATATGTGATACTCTCCTGACTTTATTGGTCACCTTGACTGAAATGTTTCCCATTCAATATTCCCATTGACACATTTTTCTAAACTGTAAAATCCCTTTCATCACTCACCACAGCAAAGGATCTCTGCACTGTCCCTACATCCTGTACCTGTCTCTGACTCACTCTCATGAACCTAGATGTCAGAAGAGATGGTGTAGTGATCATTATTTAGTGAGCAGTATCTATTATTTCACATTTATTTTCAGAACAAATGATACTGAATATAAATACTGAATGTAAATACAAGTGACTGTAAAATATCAGTCTGTGAAACCGGAAATTTACCCAAAGCCCTCATCAGCAGGCCAAAGATTGCTCCTCAAAAAGTAGAATAATTGTCAGTTTTATGAGCCAGTTTATAAATCAGGCAGCCAGGCTTTTATTAGTCAGCTCCTGTCTATAAGAGACTCAGGTGTAGTTAGCTGACGTTAACTGACTAATACCAGTGATGACTTACTTTACTCTTCTTTGTGTCCAAACATCAAACCAAGAGCCTGTCAGCCAAAAACAGACCAGTCCTCTGTACAGTAACAATCAAATGAAACTAACCACTCTTCTCATCTTTTTACTATTTCACTAACATAGCATTAGAGCTGCTTAACAGTTAGCTAACTGAACAGTCTGTGTAGAGACTTTGTCACAGAAACATAAAGGAGACAAAATATTTACATTTAGTTTCAGTACGTTAAAATTGTGATAGTCTGACTTGAAGAGCAATGACATCAATGTTACTAAAACATCCACGCTGAAAAGGAAATGACGTAAATATCACAAAGAATGAAGTGTTACCATGATCATTTTACATTTATAAGAGATCAAATGAGTTAACTTCACTCATACTGTGTGATTGTGGCACTAACTTTTGTTCAATCATGAGAATACTTTTGACCAATCTTACACTTCATACTGCCAGCTATGATCATTTAGAAACACAACAGTCCACAAATAGTGTTGCATTGATGTTTATTTTATTAAAATTTAAGAGAACACAACAGTAAAAGATACACTTAAAATGTACAAACTATTGATGTTGTTATTGCATACTTAGATATTTATAAGTAAACAAACTACAGTTATACACTTTCAAAGGTACAGAGGGAATTTTCCTTTCACATTAACATGAGCATCTACATTTCTATAGAACAAAAAACATTCTGTAAAGAAATCAGACAGTAAAAGTGAGATGGAGCAAAGAACAAAGAGGAATAACAGTATTGTCACTGATGTGAATTTAGCTGAAGGCCTGTTTCTTCCTCACATGGTGAAAAGCAGATGACCACTGAAGGTGCTGTGGTGATTTTCATTGTCATGTATCCTTGTGTTTTGATGCTGACGCAAAAACACAACATCTCCAACCTCTAGAAGCAGTGTGGCACCATTGGCAGACTTCCCATAACCGTTAGTTTGATGTTCCCATGCAATAACAATATGTTCTCCATTCTTGACCAACCCAGCACCTGAACCATATGAATTATGTCCACCTGCACCTATGTAGAGCTCAAAGTGGTAGGCTCCTCTCACTGGTGCAATGAAAAACCCTGTGGGACATTTTTTTGTCATTTGATATGAATGGAGAATCAACTGTTGTAATGAAAAATCTAAGTAATTGGTAAAATATGCAAAATTAGTACCTGTGTTTGGGTTGTAGGCTTTTCCAATGTTTGTCACAACGTGTCTGAAGACCAGAGGAGTCTGTGTGTTAAACGGTCCAACATGTCCGTCACCTGAAGCCAACAGAGAGGCAGAGAAAGCCACCTGTTTGGCTGAGAGTGAGAGAAACATATTTTAATACTTGCTGATATTATTGTAATATTATTAATACATATGAGTCCCATTTATAAAACCTATAGTTGCAACTTTCAAAAGAAACGTTCCTACCCATTAAAGAGAAGCAGACATGTTAAATTAAAGGACAAAAAATGAACTCAAAGCAACATGAATTCATGCATTATGTTCCTCTTTGTTTCAGGGTTAAGATCCTTTTTGTTCCTCAGTTAAATAATAACTCGCCTAACAAAAACGTTGGTTTAAGACTGAGGGTCCGTGGATTAAGTTGTTACCACAAATAAATGCGCTGTGGACACACACACACACACACACACACACACACACACACACACACACACACACACACACACACACACACACACACACACCAAAATGCCTTTGTGCAGATAAATGTGAGAGGATGACACCTGAAAAAAAAATTTTGGTAGTTGGATAATGCTGGAATTACAATTATTGTTGATCTTCATTTTTTTTTACGAGAGGCTGCAATCATGTTGCTTACCACTAAACAGCCAAGCTGTAAAGTAGACAATCACTTATCTATAAAGTATATATATCGATAATCAACACATTTCCTTTTCAACTGTCTATTAGATTAGAGTGGGACGTGAGGTCTCCACTGAGGTTAAGGTGAAGTTCAGGTTTATAAACAACTTCTTCAGCAGAGAGCCAGCAACACAGGTCACCATTTCTGACGGTCACAGATTTTGGTGTTACACCGGTTAAAACAAGGGAACATATATATTTTTTAGACAATACTTGCATAAACTATTCAATTTTTCTGAGGTAATGAGTATTCACATTTTCCTCTATCATTACCCATCCTTACCAATATATAGAAATTATTACTTAGATTTTTGTTTTAACATAAGACTGTTTTCATTAGCAACTAGATCATACTACACAATGTGATTATGCATGTAAAGCCTAACCTTTTCATGCATTGGGTCCACTATATAAACATTTAGTCTGTGTGTCATAGCCTATATAAACATTTTTCAGAAATCCCATTATCAATATATATTGACTTAATTAACCAGCGGTGTGTCATCATGCATTATCTCATTTTAAAAACTGTCTTGACTTTTCAGCAGTGCGCTGTGAGGACAATTGCCACAGAATGAAACAGCAGAGGTGATCGGAGCCGCCTGAGGCTACAGGTGCTCATACTTTTTGATTAACCCTTTCATGCCTATATATGCATATATTTCAATTAATATACAAATAAACATAAGTGCTGCTTCACTTTTCTTACCTACCTGCTAGCATTACCATGCTAATACAATACCTACCTATCTAACTAATTCATCCCACAGCAACTCAACAATTCTCATTTACATACACCATCTCATTCACACATGGCCTAACATGTCTTTGGTTATGTGGATCTAATTTTCCAACAACTATCTGACGCAACTACATTCATGGATTATAATTTACTCAACAGCATAAAAAACGCACTTGAAATATTTACTTTTCAGCTGAGCGCCATGAGAACCATCGCCACCGAAAGAGACTGAAGAAGTCATTGGAGCCACCTCAGGTTACAGGTACTCATACTTTCTGATTACCCCAGCTGATTCATCCTACAGTAACAACATTAACGATGATGGGGCACAAGTGTGTTTGGGACACATACTTACTGTGACCTTCATATACAAATATACATTATACTCACTGCTTTAATCTTAAGCGTGTGTCTTTTGGCAAGTAAACATGCTGCAGCGCACATCTTATATGATTACATTGAAACTCTTCATATAAATTAGTTTTGAGTCTTACCTTCTCCATCTCTCTTCAGAGTCTCCACCTGGTTTTCTGTGACATTTGTTCTGTCTTGAATGGTGATCAGTTCAGCTGTATGTGCTGAAAAATAGTATTTCACTATTAGTGTTTCCATTAAATTTCAATTTATCCACTGATATCTGAATATTTTCTAATAAAATATTGTCCAGAAAAATTCAGTTACTCATTTTAATCCTTTGTAAATACATTTAGGAAAACTGGCTTTTAGTGACCTTATTGTTTCTCATTTGTAATTTTGAATCATAGTCTTAGTTCAATATATATACTATATGTCTAGAACCATGGTGACTTGACATCTGTTCCTGCAGGATCAGTAGTTATCAGTAATTAAAAATGTGTGTCTGAGTAATTTTAAGCAGGAATGTTCAGTCATGATGATTTCCACACCTTGTAGCTGTTGCTTCAAATTGTCCACTTCAGTCGTCAGCTTTGCTGTCTGTGCTAAAAAACCCCCAAAAAAAACAAGAAGAAGAAGAAGGGACTATATAATAAGAAAGGTTTTTTTTAAATTACAACAGTCTCATATGTCATTCCCTGATACCCTTACTATACCTTCATTATCTCTCTGTAAGTGACTGATCTCCTGCTTCAAGTTGTTCACCTCAGTCTTGTGTGCTAAAAAAAGAAAATTTAAGAAAAATGCATGATTACACATATTCTATGTAAATAATATTTCTGTCTCGTGCTTCACTTCCTGACATACTACTGTACCTTCATTTTCTCTCTGTAGCTGCCTGATCTCAACCCTCTGTTCAGTCAACAAGGCAGTCATCTCTCTCAGCACAGCATGAATGTCTTGTGGACAGGCTGGTTGTTGATGAGAGGCATTTGCTGGTTCTCCTCCTCTGGATTCAGTCTGTTTTCCATGTGGAATAATTTCATTGTCAGGCTCCTCTTGAAGCTGAGCCGTGGAGAAAGAGCAGATCAGCAGCAGCAGTGGAATAAACATAGTCATCTCCATTCTGTGACTGTCAGTCTGTGTATCGAAACTTTGTAGTTTCTGTGTTAATCCCAGCCTTATATAGTGTTTTACCCTGGTCATTCATTACCTGATTTTCTTTGATTAAACTCACGTGCAGGTAGATAACACATGGAGCATGTTATCTGGAAAACAACACTAAAAACACACAAATGAAACAAGATACATGATCTATCAGTAACTTTAGTGGTTCATTCATTCATGACATAGTCAGATAAAGTTATTTTCACGTCATCATCAGAAAAAATTATGTTTGTACACATCAAATACACTTTATATTAAACAAGTTATGGAAGGAGTAGGCAGCAAAAAAACATCATCTCTAACTGCTCAAACATTAACAACATGATCAGATATTGTGAAGCCTTTCAGATTGTGAGATATGCAAAGACTTAATGAAAACACAATTAAAAGGTCAATGAGAGGGTTTTTGTCTTTACTTCCTCAATAAATCAATCATGTAATAAAGTCTGGCTTTTTGAAAAACAACAACACGTATGTCACATGTGGCTGTTGTTACTGTTGCAGCACAGTAAAGCTGATCCATTTTAAACATGTATATTAGGCTGCTTTTTGGTGGAAATTAATGCATTAATTCAAGAAATTATCCATCATGATAACCTGTGATCTCTCTCATTACAGTGCAATTTTCCATATTTAGTCTCTGATTAACAACTAAGAATACTTAAATCTGAACATACAGGTTTATTTTGAGATGCTGGAGGAAAAAATGAAACACAAACACCAAAAACATGTTAAAACCATGATGGATAACAGCCCCTAAATCTGAAGCATTTTGGTTTATTTCTAATATGCGATCATATTAACCTAAATAAACTGAATCCAACACCAAGATGTAAGCAGTCAGTGCACGGCTGGTGACATACCCCTAGACGACCATCTCCACCACCCAGCTGGAGTAAAGTGACACTGCAGGAGAAGTCAGAGTCAGACTCACTGGGGTTCAGGTAAAGGCCTGCATCTTTTCTTCTTACACTCAATATATGTTACAGCCTGTAAGTAAGGTGCTGGTATTTAGTTTTAGTTTTATTAGACTGTGTTTGTCCAGTGTTCTTTGATAATTTATTTTGAGTGCTTTAATTTTATATTGGTTATGTGAGGAACCAAATATCATTAGCAGTTTCTATTAATGCAATCCATTACAACACACAAATAGTTTGGGATCAACACCTCAATGATACTAAAGAATAATGAAACATTTTACATTACAATAACCTAAATATATTTCAATATACTGTAGTACACAGTAATTCAGTGTTTTCCAAATAGGAGATTGTGACCACCACTCTCCAGTTTTTAGGAATTTCCAATTTTATTTGTTTTTGTTTCAAGTTAATAACAAAACAATAACACTTTAGTTTTACAGAAATAAATATCAGATGAAATCAGAATGAATGGGCTAGTGTTTGATTGACATGATCACCTGTTGACATGAGGAAAGAGAGGAAAAAAGATATAATAAGACATATTTAAGTGATGAATCCAACCTTTGTTCAACCATAAAAAATACTTTTGACCAATCTTACACTTCCTACTGCCAGCTATGATGATTTAGAAACACAACAGTCCACAAATAATATTGCAGTGATGTTTATTATTTTATTAAAATGCAAGAGAATACAATCATAAAAAAGACACCTCAAATGTACAAACAAATGTTGTTATGGAAACTTAGATATTAACAAGTTTTAAAAAAACCCACAGCTATATACTATCAAAGGTACAGAGGGAATTTTCCTTTCACATCAAAATGAGCATTTATGTTTCTATAGAACAAAGTAAAACATGGTGTAAAGAAATCAGACAGTAAAGGTGAGATGGAACAAAGAGCAAAGAGGAATACGAGTAGTGTCACTGATGTGAATCCAGCTGAAGATACACAATTATTCTATTATTTATTAACATTGTGAAATAAGGGATATCTGATCAGTATCACGATTTCGCTTGTATTACTGAACTTCTTTAATCAAATGAAAAAAATCTGGCTCATCACAGTCTATCACTGTATATTTTGATCCAAATCCAGAAGCAGATAAAAAATTCACAAATCTCTTCTCATTCAAACAGCTTCTATCAGCAAAGACTGGTACACTGCTACAGTGTATGAAGAAAAAGGACTGTTTCTTTCTCACATGGTGAAAAGCAGATGACCACTGAAGGTGCTGCGGTGATTTCCATCATCATATATCCTTGTGTTTTGATACAAACGCAAAAACACAACATCTCCAACCTCTAGAAGCAGTGTGGCACCATTGGCAGAACTCCCATAACCGTTACTTTGATGTTCCCATGCCATAACAATATGCTGTCCATTCTTGACCAACCGAGCACCTGTAGGATATGAATTATCTCCATGTGCACTTATGTAGATCTCAAAGTGGTAGGCTCCTCTCACTGGTGCAATGAAAAATCCTGTGGGACATTTTTTGTCATTTGATATGATTGGAGAATCAACTGTTGTAATGAAAAGTCAAATGTATTGTTAAAATATGTGAATTCAAGTACCTGTGTTTGGGTTGTAGGCGTTTCCAATGTTTGTGACGACGTATTTGAAGACCAGAAGAGTGTGTGTGTAAAACGGTCCAACAAGTGCTGGCCTTGAATCCAACAGAGAGGCAGAGAAAGCCACCTGTTTGGCTGAGAGTGAGAGAAACATACATTTATAGTGGCTGATGTTACAATAAGATGGTTAATAACGATGAATCCATTTCTATTATCATAAAAACCAGTGTATAAGAAATTCCTTTAACGCAATCTTTTTTTCATTCAACAGTGTGGTGCGTCTTATACACGGGTGTGTCCTATTCACCAGTAAAAAACACAGACAGCTTGGATCTGGATATAATTATAGGTGTTCTGAAATGCCGTCCAACCTTAAGAGAAATAAGAAGGCTATAACTGTAAAGGTAACGATGTGAGCGTCCACACTTATGAACTATCACGTCCTATGAACAGCGGTGTCAAGCACCCGCTGGGCTTCAGCTGTTTCAGCAGCTAATGAAAATATATATACTATTGATGAACCGTTATTGCTGCATGCTGTACAGAAAAATGATTGTGTGTTGACCAGAATTATTTCGAGACACTAGTTCCTGTGATTTTTCAGTATTTACAGCAGGGGCGATTCTAGGTTCAGACCTTTAGGGGGTTCAGCTCCTAATGAGAATGCAATGCAATGCCCTGCAAGTGTTCAAACCCCTCTGGTAAATTACTCATTTCACTGGATAAATAAACGTAAATTACAATAAGAAATATTAATACATAGTAGAGTGGTCCACTATAGTGTATAATAATAATGGTTCAGAATAAACAATAACAGATTTCTACAGAGAGGACCCTGAGATAGTCAATGAACCCTGAGGGAAGGACTATAATATTGACAGAACTATCCAAAGTACATTAGACCTGTTAAAAGAAAACCATTTGAACCTGTAGCATAAGTGTTTGTCCCATTTCTAACAGACAGGCTCGCAAAATAATTGAAGTTGTATAAAATCATTTTTAGGAGAAAAAAAATACAATAATTATTAATTTAGTTTTAGGGGTGCTGAGATCAAATTAAGGGGTGCTTGAGCATCCCTAAAAAGGGTCTAAAATCGCCACTGACTTACAGACCAAACTGATGTTGAAGCGTAAAGTGCAAAAGTGCGATTCGGCTGCAGTAGTCTATTTGCGCACAGCGACAGCTCTGATGAAGAGTTTTTAGGACTCCAGTAAGCACACAGGTACAGACTGTATCAAATATGTAAAATCACTGTGGTCTTTTAAAAGGTTTAATAGAAACTCATAGCCTAACCTGAACCTGGTGTTAATATAACGGTCCAGTTCAGTTAAGCAAATCTTTAACGGACCATTAACCATCAATCAGACACACTGTTTCAGGTGTAATATGTGTGTTTTAATTGTGTTTCAAATAAAAGTATACTTAAAAAGTTTTGGAGTATAAAGATATGTGTTTATAAATGAATAGCTACTGGTGCATTTAAATAAACCAGCATTTTTCCCAGCTTGACATCCCCCCCAAGAAAACTGCGTCTAATAGAGGGGTGTGACTTATACACCGATTTTTACAGTAATATTTATTATAACAAACCATTATTCTGTGTATTGTCTCCTTTTCATCATTTTAGGTAAAGTTGTAAATCATCTAAATATGATTACAGTGAAACTCTTCATATAAATTAGTTTTGAGTCTTACCTTCTCCATCTCTCTTCAGAATCTCCACCTGTTTTTCTGTGACATTTGTCCTGTCTTGAATGGTGATCAGCTCAGCTGTATGTGCTGAAAAAATAGTATTTCGTTGTCAGTGTTTCCATTAAGCTTTGATTTATCTGCTGAAATCTGAATATCTTCTTATAAAATACTATCCAGAAAAATCCAATTACACATCATTTAAATCCTTTGTAAATACATAAAGGGAAACTGACTTTCTGTGACCTGTTACCTTGTAGCTGTTGCTGTAAGTTGTCCATCTTAGTCTTCTGCCCCTCTAGTTCTCTCAGCTTAGCTGCCTGTGCTAAACAGAAGTAGAAGAACCCCAACAACAACAAGAAAAACAAGAAGAAAGGAGTATATAATAAGAATAATTTAAAAAAACTTATAACATAAGAAAAAATAATTCTGTATCATCTCTCATTCCCCAAAACCCCTACTGTACCTTCATTATTTATCTGTAAGTGATTGATCTCCTGCTTCAAGTTGTCCACCTCAGTCTTTTGTCCCTCCAGCTTTGTTGCCTGTGCTAAAATAAAAACAGGACTAAAATGTATTAGACATATACACTGTAAACAATATTTCTGTCTCATCCCTCACCCTCTGACATACTACTATACCTTCATTATCTCTCTGTAAGTGACTGATCTCCACCCTCTGTTCAGTCAACAAGGCAGTCATCTCTCTCAGTACAGCATGAATGTCTTGTGGACAGGCTGGTTGTTGATGAGAGGCATTTGCTGGTTCTCCTCCTCTGGATTCAGTCTGTTTTCCATGTGGAATAATTTCATTGTCAGGCTCCTCTTGAAGCTGAGCCGTGGAGAAAGAGCAGATCAGCAGCAGCAGTGGAATAAACATAGTCATCTCCATTCTGTGACTGTCAGTCTGTGTATCTAAACTTTGTAGTTTCTGTGTTAATCCCAGCCTTATATAGTGTTTTACCCTGGTCATTCATTACCTGATTTTATTTTATCAAACTCACGTGCAGGTAGATAACACATGGAGCACGTTATCTGGAAAACAACAACAAAATCCCACAAATGAAACAAGATACAGGATCTATCAGTAACTTTAGTGGTTCATACATTCATTACATAGTCAGATGAAGTTATTTTTATGTAATCCTCAGAAAAAAACATATTTGTACAAATTAAATACACTTTATATAAAACAAGTCATGGAAGGAGTAGTCAGCAAAAAACCATCATCTCTACCTGCTCAAACATTAACAACATGATCAGATATTGCGAAACCTCTCAGATTGTAAATTGGCTGCGGTAAGCAAATACTTAATGAAAACACAATTAAAAGGTCAATGAGAGGGTATTTTTGTCTTTGCTTCCTCAATAAATCAATCATGTAATAAAGTCTGGCTTTTTGAAAAACAACAACACGTGTGTCACACCTACTTTCAATTTTCCCCCACTGACATGAAACTGGCTTCTCCTCAAACCATAAAATAAATATTAGGTCATAATGTGGGACTGTTGTGACTGTTGCAGCACAGTAAAGCTGATCCATTTTAAACATGTATATTAGGCTGCTTTTTGATGGAAATGAATGCATAAATTAAGTTTGTAAATTAAACTTTACTTCTCATACTGTGTTATGAGCTGCTCTCACATCAACAGTAAATCAATGCAACTACTTCATAATCTTTAAAGCAATCACTGACAACAATGCATAACAACTTCAATGCTCATCACCATTGAGATATATTTATTATATAAGATCATTCACAATGTTGAACCACAACCAGTGAAACTGTTTGTAACAACCTGTTGTGCTGTTTCAAGGTTAACAAGAGCCTCCACCAGAGGGGGCTGTTATGTTAAATGTCAGTCCAGTGCAGCCTGGATGTGGAAATCTTTAGCACTGAATATCACAGAGGGAAGTATTAATAACAGCCTACCAGACCAGTTGCATTCAACAGCTAAGTTTCAAAACAATAAAAGAATAAACTTCCAAAACCATCGGCACAAGCAACAACCACTAATCAAATCAAAGAAGGCACATTTCAGTCAAAGATTTGATTCAAAGCATCAGGTTCTGTCTCATAGGTGCTTTATAACTGACCCCATGGTTGTGTTATATATCCAAAATATGAATAAACTAAATAATCTAGAAATGTGCAACAATTGGAGCAAGGTTTCTAACTGTAAGTACTTGGGTACAAAACATTTAGAGAATAAAAGTGTTACTATTGGCCTTGTGGCGGCTACTAATAACAAATGTGAATAAGTTGAGCAGCTCTGCAAGCGATTAGTGTTCAATCCCACTGATCAGAATGTAAATAAAGAAGCTTAGTGAAATATTACAGAAACTTTATGGTCATAAAAGTTGAGATCAAAATGTAACTACTGTGTATATTAAATACTGTAATGAGTTCATTATAATCTCATTATTGAGTTAAACACAGTCAGTTTTATATACATTACTATACTCACAATAAAAAAGTACATTAAATGTTTACACAACAGTCCACAAATAGTACTGCAGTGATGTGTATTATTTTATTAAAATATAAGAGAATACAATCATGAAAGATATATACAATTAAAATGCATCAACTACTGATGTTGACATTGCATACTTAGATATTTACAAGTAAGAAAATACACAGCTATACCCTTTCAAAGGTACAGAGGGAATTTTCCTTTCACATTAACATGAGCATCTATGTTTCTATAGAACAAAGTAAAACATGGTGTAAAGAAATCAGACAGTAAAAGTGAGATGGAGCAAAGAACAAAGAGGAATAACAGTGGTGTCACTGATGTGAATCCAGCTGAAGATACACAATTATGTTTTATTATTTCTTAACAATATGAAATAAGGGATTTATTTTTTTCAGTATCACAATTTTATCATGAATTACTGCACTCCAATATTGACATGAAAGAAATTTGACTCATCACAGTCTATCACTGTATATTTTGAGGTAAATTCAGAAACAGATGAAAAATGCACGAATCTCTTTTCATTTCTCTTCTCAATCTTTTCTTTCTCACATGGTGAAAAGCAGATGACTACTGAAGGTGCTGAAGTGATATTCACTGTCAAATATCCTTGTGTGTCTCCACAGACGCAAAAACACAACATCTCCAACCTCTAGAAGCAGTGTGGCACCATTGGCAGAAGTCCCATGACCGTTAGTTTGATATTCATATGCAATAAAAATATGTTCTCCATTCTTGAACAACACAGCACCTGAAGCATATGAATTATGTCCAGTTGCACCTATGTAGAACTCAAAGTGGTAGGCTCCTCTCACTGGTGCAATGAAAAACCCTGTGGGACATTTTTTGTCATTTGATATAAAAGGAGAATAAACTGTTGTAATGAAAAGTGAAATTGATTGTTAAAATATGTGAATTCAAGTACCTGTGTTTGGGTTGTAGGCGTTTCCAATGTTTGTGACGACGTGTCTGAAGACCAGAGGAGTGTGTGTGTTAAACGGTCCAACATGTCCTTCACCTGAAGCCAACAGAGAGGCAGAGAAAGCCACCTGTTTGGCTGAGAGTGAGAGAAACATATTTTAATACCGGCTGATATTATTGTAATATGATTAATACATATGAGTCCACTTTATAAAACCTATAGTTGCAAAGAGAAGCAGACATGTTAAATTAAAGGACAAAAAATGAACTCAAAGCAACATGAATTCACGCATTATGTTCCTCTTTGTTTCAGGGTTAAGATCCTTTTTGTTCCTCAGTTAAATAATAACTCGCCTAACAAAAACTTTGGTTTAAGACTGAGGGTCCGTGGATTAAGTCGTTACCACAAATAAATGCGCTGTGGACACACACACACACACACACACACACACACACACACACACACACACACACACACACACACACACACACACACACACACACACACTCTCACTCTCTCACACACACACACACACACACACACACACACACACACACAAACAGACACACTTCTGGCGCCTTACTAGCAGTTGCCTGTTTTACACCAAAATGCCTTTGTGCAGATAAATGTGAGAGGATGACACCATAAAACATTTTTTTGGTAGTTGGATAATGCTGGAATTACAATTATTGTTGATCTTCATTTTTTTACGAGAGGCTGCAATCATGCTGGTTACCACTAAACAGCCAAGCTGCAAAGTAAACAATCACTTATCTATAAAGTATATATATCGATAATCAACACATTTCCTTTTCAACTGTCTATTAGATTAGGGTGGGACGTGAGGTCTCCACTGAGGTTAAGGTGAATTTTGGGTTTATAAACAACTTCTTCAGCAGAGAGCCAGCAACACAGGTCACCATTTCTGACGGTCGCAGATTTTGGTGTTACACCGGTTAAAACAAGGGAAAATATATTTTTTCAGACAATACTTGCATAAACTATTCAATTTTTCTGAGGTAATGAGTATTCACATTTTCCTCTATCATTACCCATCCTTACCAAGATATAGAAATTATTACTTAGATTTTTGTTTTAACATAAGACTGTTTTCATTAGCAACTAGATCATACTTCACAATGTGATTATGCATGTAAAGCCTAACCTTTTCATGCATTGGGTCCACTATATAAACATTTAGTCTGTGTGTCATAGCCTATATAAACATTTTTCAGAAATCCCATTATCAATATATATTGACTTAATTAACCAGCGGTGTGTCATCATGCATTATCTCATTTTAAAAACTGTCTTGACTTTTCAGCAGTGCGCTGTGAGGACAATTGCCACAGAATGAGACAGCAGAGGTGATCGGAGCCGCCTGAGGCTACAGGTGCTCATACTTTTTGATTAACCCTTTCATGCCTATATATGCATATATTTCAATTAATATACAAATAAACATAAGTGCTGCTTCACTTTTCTTACCTACCTGCTAGCATTACCGTGCTAATACAATACCTACCTATCTAACTAATTCATCCCACAGCAACTCAACAATTCTCATTTACATACACCATCTCATTCACACATGGCCTAACATGTCTTTGGTTATGTGGATCTAATTTCCAACAACTATCTGACGCAACTACATTCATGGATTATAATTTACTCAACAGCATAAAAACGCATTTGTAATATTTACTTTTCAGCTGAGCGCCATGAGAACCATCGCCACCGAAAGAGACTGAAGAAGTCATTGGAGCCACCTCAGGTTACAGGTACTCATACTTTCTGATTACCCCAGCTGATTCATCCTACAGTAACAACATTAACGATGATGGGGCACAAGTGTGTTTGGGACACATACTTACTGTGACCTTCATATACAAATATACATTATACTCACTGCTTTAATCTTAAGCGTGTGTCTTTTGGCAAGTAAACATGCTGCAGCGCACATCTTATATGATTACATTGAAACTCTTCATATAAATTAGTTTTGAGTCTTACCTTCTCCATCTCTCTTCAGAGTCTCCACCTGGTTTTCTGTGACATTTGTTCTGTCTTGAATGGTGATCAGTTCAGCTGTATGTGCTGAAAAATAGTATTTCACTATTAGTGTTTCCATTAAATTTCAATTTATCCACTGATATCTGAATATTTTCTAATAAAATATTGTCCAGAAAAATTCAGTTACTCATTTTAATCCTTTGTAAATACATTTAGGAAAACTGGCTTTTAGTGACCTTATTGTTTCTCATTTGTAATTTTGAATCATAGTCTTAGTTCAATATATATACTATATGTCTAGAACCATGGTGACTTGACATCTGTTCCTGCAGGTTCAGTAGTTATCAGTAATTAAAAATGTGTGTCTGAGTAATTTTAAGCAGGAATGTTCAGTCATGATGATTTCCACACCTTGTAGCTGTTGCTTCAAGTTGTCCACTTCAGTCGTCAGCTTTGCTGTCTGTGCTAAAAAAAACCCAAAAAAAACAAGAAGAAGAAGAAGGGACTATATAATAAGAAAGGTTTTTTTTAAATTACAACAGTCTCATATGTCATTCCCTGATACCCTTACTATACCTTCATTATCTCTCTGTAAGTGACTGATCTCCTGCTTCAAGTTGTTCACCTCAGTCTTGTGTGCTAAAAAAAGAAAATTTAAGAAAAATGCATGATTACACATATTCTATGTAAATAATATTTCTGTCTCGTGCTTCACTTCCTGACATACTACTGTACCTTCATTTTCTCTCTGTAGCTGCCTGATCTCCACCCTCTGTTCAGCCAACAAGGCAGTCATCTCTCTCAGCACAGCATGAATGTCTTGTGGACAGGCTGGTTGTTGATGAGAGGCATTTGTTGGTTCTCCTCCTCTGGATTCAGTCTGTTTTCCATGTGGAATAATTTCATTGTCAGGCTCCTCTTGAAGCTGAGCCGTGGAGAAAGAGCAGATCAGCAGCAGCAGTGGAATAAACATAGTCATCTCCATTCTGTGACTGTCAGTCTGTGCATCTAAACGTTGTAGTTTCTGTGTTAATCCCAGCCTTATATAGTGTTTTACCTTGGTCATTCATTACCTGATTTTCTTTGATTAAACTCACGTGCAGGTAGATAACACATGGAGCATGTTATCTGGAAAACAACACTAAAAACACACAAATGAAACAAGATACATGATCTATCAGTAACTTTAGTGGTTCATTCATTCATGACATAGTCAGATAAAATAATTTTTATGTAATCATCAGAACAAGTTAAGTTTGTACACATTAAATACACTTTATATAAAACAAGTCATGGAAGGAGTAGTCAGCAAAAAACATCATCTCTACCTGCTCAAACATTAACAAGGTGATCAGATATTGTGAAACGTTTCAGATTGTTTATCAGCTGTGGTAATCAAATACTTAATAAAAACACAATTAAAAGGTCAATGAGAGGGTAGTTTTGTCTTTGCTTCCTCAATAAATCAATCATGTAATAAAGTCTGTCTTTTTGAACAACAACAACACGTATGTCACACCTACTTTCAATTTTCCCCCACTGACATGAAACTGGCTTCTCCTCAAACCATAAAATAAATATTAGGTCATAATGTGGGACTGTTGTTACTGTTGCAGCACAGTAAAGCTGATCCATTTTAAACATGTATATTAGACTGCCTTTCGATGGAAAAGAATGCATTAATTCAATCATTTATCCATCATGATTGACCTGTGATCTCTCTCATTACAGTGCAATTTTCTATATTTAGTCTCTGATTAACAACTAAGAATACTTAAATCTGAACATACAGGTTTATTTTCAGATGCTGGAGTAAAGACATAAACACAAACAGCAAAAAGATGTTCAGACAATGATGTATAATAGCCCCTATTCCTGCCATATTTTGGTTTAGTTGTAATATGCGATTTTATTAACCTAAATTAACTGAATCCAACACCAAGCTGTAAGCAGTCAGTGCACGGCTGGTGACAAACCCCTAGACGACCATCTCCACCACCCAGCTGGAGTAAAGTGACACTGCAGGAGAAGTCAGAGTCAGGCTCACTGGGGTTCAGGTAAAGGCCTGCATCCTTTCTTTGATGTTGGCAACCATTTACACTCAGTATATGTCTGAGCCTGTAAGTAAGGTGCTGGTATTTTTGTACAGTGTCCTATGACAATTTATTTTGAGTGCTTTTATTTTATATTGTATATATGAGAAGGCAAATGTCATTAACAGTCTAACCTTTTTTTAACCATAAAAATACTTTTGACCAATCTTACACTTCCTACTGCCAGCTATGATCATTTAGAAACACAACAGCCTACAAATAGTACTGCAGTGATATTTATCATTTCATGAAAATATAAGAAAATACAATAATTTAAAAGAAAAACTTAAAATGTACAAACTATTTATTTTGTTATTGCATACTTAGATACTTACAAGTAAAAACAAAATACACAGTAATATTCATTCAAAGGTACAGAGGGAATTTTCCTTTCACATCAACATGAGCATCTACATTTCTATAGAACAAAGTAAAACATGGTGTAAAGAAATCAGACAGTAAAGGTGAGATGGAGCAAAGAACAAAGAGGAATAACAGTGGTGTCACTGATGTGAATCCAGCTGAAGATACACAATTATTCTATTATTTATTAACATTGTGAAATAAGGGATATCTGATCAGTATCACGATTTCTCATGTATCACTGAACTTCTTTAATCAAATGAAAAAAATCTGGCTCATCACCGTATAACATTGTATATTTTGATCCAAATCCAGAAGCAGATGAAAAATTCACAAATCTCTTCTTATTATAACAGCTTCTATCAACAAAGACTGGTACACTGCTACAGTGTGTGAAGAAAAATTACTGTTTCTTTCTCACATGGTGAAAAGCAGATGACCACTGAAGGTGCTGTAGTGATTTTCATCATCATATATCCTTGTGTTTTGCCACAGACGCAAAAACACAACATCTCCAACCTCTAGAAGCAGTGTGGCACCATTGGCAGAACTCCCATAACCGTTAGTTTGATGTTCCCATACAATAATAATATGCTCTCCATTCTTGACCAACCAAGCACATGAACCATGTGAATTATGTCCACCTGCACCTATGTAGAACTCAAAGTGGTAGGCTCCTCTCACTGGTGCAATGAAAAACCCTGTGGGACATTTTTTGTCATTTGATATGAATGGAGAATTGACTGTTTTCCATGAAAAGTCAAATTAAATGTTAAAATATGTGAATTCAAGTACCTGTGTTTGGGTTGTAGGCGTTTCCAATGTTTGTGACGACGTGTCTGAAGACCAGAAGAGTGTGTGTGTTAAACGGTCCGACATATCCTGAGCCTGAAGCCAACAGAGAGGCAGAGAAAGCCACCTGTTTGGCTGAGAGTGAGACAAACATACCTGTATAGTGGCTGATGTTACAGTAAGATGGTTAATAACGATGAATCCATTTCTATTATCATAAAAACCAGTGTATAAGAAATTCCTTTAACGCAATATTTTTTTCATTCAACAGTGTGGTGCGTCTTATACACCGGTGTGTCCTACTCACCAGTAAAAAAACACAGAGTTTGGAACTGGATATAATTATAGGTGTGTGAAATGCCGTCCAATCCTTAAGAGAAATAAGTAGGCTATAACTTTAAAGATAACGATGTGAGCGTCCACACTTATGAACTATCATGTCCTATGAACAGCGGTGTCAAGCATGCGCTGGGCTTCAGCTGTTTCAGCAGCTAATGAAAATATATAGACTATTGATGAACCGTTATTGCTGCATGCTGTACAGAAAAATGATTGTGTGTTGATCAGAATTATTTTGAGACACTAATTCCTGTGATGTCTCAGTATTTACAGCAGGGGCGATTCTAGAATCAGACCTTTAGGGGGTTCAGCTCCTAATGAGAATTTGACATGCAATGCCCTGCAAGTGTTCAAACCCCTCTGGTAAATTACTCATTTCACTGGATAACTGAACGTAAATTACAATAAGAAATATTAATACAAAGTAGAGTGGTCCACTATAGTGTATAAAAATAATGGTTCAGAATAAACAATAACAGATTTCTACAAAGAGGACCCTGAGATAGTCAATGAACCCTTAGGGAAGGACTATAATAATGACAGAACTATCCAAAGTACATTAGACCTGTTAAAAGAAAACCATTTGAACCTGTAGCATAAGTGTTTGTCCCATCTCTAACAGACAGGCTCGCAAAATAATTGAAGTTGTATAAAATCATTTTTAGGAGATAAAAAATACAATAATTATTAATTTAGTTTTAGGAGTGCTGAGTTCAAATTAAGGGGTGCTTGAGCATCCCTAAAAAGGGTCTAAAATCGCCACTGACTTACAGACCAAACTGATGTTGAAGCGTAAAGTGCAAAAGTGCGATTCGGCTGCAGTAGTCTATTTGCGCACAGCGACAGCTCTGATGAAGAGTTTTTAGGACTCCAGTAAGCACACAGGTACAGACTGTATCAAATATGTAAAATCACTGTGGTCTTTTAAAAAGTTTAATAGAAACTCATAGCCTAACATGAACCTGGTCTGAGTTAATATAGCGGTCCAGTTCAGTTAAGCAAATCATTACGGGACCATTAACCATCAACCAGACACACTGTTTCAGGTGTAATATGTGTGTTTTAATTGTGTTTCAAATGAAAGTATACTTAAAACGTTTTGGAGTATAAAGATATGTGTTTATAAATGAATAGCTACTGGTGCATTTAAATAAACCAGCATTTTTCCCAGCTTGACACCCCCCAAAAATAGACTGCGTCTAATACAGGGGTGTGACTTATACACCGATTTTTACGGTAATATTTATTATAACAAACCATTATTCTGTGTATTGTCTCCTGTTCACCATTTTAGTCAAAGGTGTAAATCATCTAAATATGAGTACAGAAATTCTTCATATTAATTAGTTTTGAGTCTTACCTTTTCCATCTCTCTTCAGAATCTCCACATGGTTTTCTGTGACATGTGTCCTGGCTTGAATGGTGATCAGTTCAGCTGTATGTGCTGAAAAAATAGTATTTCATTGTCAGTGTTTCCATTAAGCTTTGACTTATCTGCTGAAAACTGAATATCTTCTTATAAAATACTGTCCAGAAAAATCCCTCACCCTCTGACATACTACTATACCTTCATTATCTTTCTGTAGCTGCCTCATCTCCACCCTCTGTTCAGTCAACAAGGCAGTCATTTCTCTCAGCACAGCATGAATGTCTTGTGGACAGGCTGGTTGTTGATGAGAGGCATTTGCTGGTTCTCCTCCTCTGGATTCAGTCTGGTTTCCATGTGGAATAATTTCATTGTCAGGCTCCTCTTGAAGCTGAGCCGTGGAGAAAGAGCAGATCAGCAGCAGCAGTGGAATAAACATTGTCATCTCCATTCTGTGACTGTCAGTCTGTGCATCTAAACTTTGTAGTTTCTGTGTTAATCAGAGTCTTATATAGTGTTTTACCCTGGTCAGTCATTACCTGATTTTCTTTGATCAAACTCACGTACAGGTAGATAACACAAGTCATGGAAGGAGTATTCAGCAAAACATCATCTCTACCTGCTCAAACATTAACAACATGATCAGATATTGTGAAACCTCTCAGATTGTTTATCAGCTGCGGTAAGCAAATACTTAATGAAAACACAATTAAAAGGTCAATGAGAGGGTATTTTTGTCTTTGCTTCCTCAATAAATCAATCATGTAATAAAGTCTGGCTTTTTGAAAAACAACAACACGTTAGTCACACCTACTTTCAATTTTCCCCCACTGACAAGAAACTGGCTTCTCCTCAAACCATAAAATAAATATTAGGTCATAATGTGGGACTGTTGTGACTGTTGCAGCACAGTAAAGCTGATCTTTTTTTAAACATGCATATTAGACTGCCTTTCGATGGAAAAGAATGCATTAATTCAATCATTTATCCATCATGATTGACCTGTGATCTCTCTCATTACAGTGCAATTTTCTATATTTAGTCTCTGATTAACAACTAAGAATACTTAAATCTGAACATACAGGTTTATTTTCAGATGCTGGAGGAAAGAAGGAAACACAAACACCAAAAACATGTTAAAACCATGATGGCCCCTATTCCTGCCATATTTTGGTTTAGTTGTAATATGCGATTTTATTAACCTAAATTAACTGAATCCAACACCAAGCTGTAAGCAGTCAGTGCACAGCTGGTGACATACCCTTATAGACGACCATTTCCACCACCCAGCTGGAGTAAAGTGACACTGCAGGAGAAGTCAGAGTCAGACTCACTGGGGTTCAGGTAAAGGCCTGCATCCTTTCTTTGATGTTGGCAACCATTTACACTCAGTATATGTCTGAGCCTGTAAGTAAGGTGCTGGTATTTAGTTTTAGTTTTATTAAACTGTATTTTTCCAGTGTCCTATGACAATTTATTAAGAGTGCTTTTATTTTATATTGGATATGTGAGAAGGCAAATGTCATTAACAGTTTAACTGTTGTTCAACCATGAAAATACTTTTGACCAATCTTACACTTCCTACTGCCAGCTATGATCATTTAGAAACACAACAGCCTACAAATAGTATTACAGTGATATTTATTATTTCATGAAAATATAAGAACATACAATAATTATACAAAAAACTTAAAATGTACAAACTATTTATTTTGTTATTACATACTTAGTTACTTACAAGTAAAAACAAAATACACAGTAATATTCATTCAAAGGTACAGAGGGAATTTTCCTTTCACATCAACATGAGCATCTATGTTTCTATAGAACAAAGTAAAACATGGTGTAAAAAAATCAGACAATAAAGGTGAGATGGAGCAAAGAACAAAGAGGAATAACAGTAGTGTCACTGATGTGAATCCAGCTGGAGACATACAATTATTTTGTATTATATCTTAACATCAGAGGTGGCAAAAGTACATTCTGTACTTAAGTAGAAGAACAGATACTTGTGTACAAAAAGACTGTGGTAAAAGTATAAGTATTGAGTCAACTCCTTTAGTCAATTAAAAGTAAGAAAGTACAGGCTCTGAATTGTACTGAAGTACAAACGTAAAAAATGATACACAATACATCTCTTGATAGCTCAACAAAACGAAAAAAGTTCTCGGCACACAAAATAGGATAGTTTTCCTCCTTTGTTAACAAAAAGCACAGAAAAAGAAATCACTGGGCACAGTCAAAATTTCAGACAGAACATATATATAAAAATATTAGGGCTGTCAACGTTAATGTATTAATCTTTATGCTGAGGGGGGGGGGGGGGGGGGGGGCTCATGGGGCTTCTTTGTCTGGGGACCCCCAGATCCTAGGATCGCCACTGCGGAGCATAACACGATGCTTTTTACTCACGTTAATTGCTCCTTACTGACTCACTCACTAATTAAACAGCTTCTGTCAACAAAGACTGGTACACTGCTACAGTGTGTGAAGAAAAAGGACTGTTTCTTTCTCACATGGTGAAAAGCAGATGACCACTGAAGGTGCTGAGGTGATGTTCATTGTCATGTATCCTTGTGTTTTGCCACAGACGTAAAAACACAACATCTCCAACCTCTAGAAGCAGTGTGGCACCATTGGCAGAACTCCCATAACCGTTACTTTGATGTTCATATGCAATAAAAATATGTTCTCCATTCTTGAACAACGCAGCAGCTGAACCATGTGAATTATGTCCATGTGCACTTATGTAGAACTCAAAGTGGTAGGCTCCTCTCACTGGTGCAATGAAAAACCCTGTGGGACATTTTTTGTCATTTGATATGAATGGAGAATTGACTGTTTTCCATGAAAAGTCAAATTAAATGTTAAAATATGTGAATTCAAGTACCTGTGTTTGGGTTGTAGGCGTTTCCAATGTTTGTGACGACATGTCTGAAGACCAGATGAGTCTGTGTGTTAAACGGTCCAACATATCCTGAGCCTGAAGCCAACAGAGAGGCAGAGAAAGCCACCTGTTTGGCTGAGAGTGAGAGAAACATACTTTTATATTGGCTGATATTACTGTAATATCATTAATAACTATGAATCAACTTTATAACACCTTTATTCTATATATTATAATTTAAATAATCAAAATAGGATTACAATGAAATTCTTCATATGACTTAGTTTTGAGTCTTACCTTCTCCATCTCTCTTCAGAGTCTCCACCTGGTTTTCTGTGACATTTGTCCTGGATTGAATGGTGATCAGTTCAGATGTATGTGCTGAAAAATAGTATTTCATTGTCACTGTTTCCATTACGCTTTGATTTATTCACTGAAATCTGAATATTTTCTAATAAAATATTGTCCAGAAAAAAACAGTTACACATTTTAATCCTTTGTAATTGCATTGAGAAAAAACTGGCTTTTAGTGACCTTATTGTTTCTCATTTGTGATTTTGAATCATTAGTCATTGTTCAATATATATACTATATTTCTTGTACCATGATGACTTGACATCTGTTCCTGCAGGATCAGTAGTTATCAGTAATTAAAAATGTGTCTGAGTAATTTTAAGCAGGAATGTTCAGTCATGATGATTTCCACACCTTGTAGCTGTTGCTTCAAATTGTCCACTTCGGTCATCAGCTTTGCTGTTTGTGCTAAAAAAAAAACAAGAAGAAGAAAAATTGACTTTATAATAAGAAAGAAAACAATTACAACAGTCTCATATGTCATTCCCTGACACCCCTACTGTACCTTCATTATCTCTCTGTTGTTGACTGATCTCCTGTTTCAAGTTGTTCACTTGTGCTAAAACAAAAAAGGAACAAAAATGTATGATAAGACAAATACTCTGCAAACTATATTTCTGTCTCGTCTCTCACTTCTTGATATACTACTGTACCTTCATTTTCTCTTTTTAAGTGACTCATCTCCACCCTCTGTACAGCCAACAAGGCAGTCATCTCTCTCAGCACAGCATGAATGTCTTGTGGGCAGGCTGGTTGTTGATGAGAGGCATTTGTTGGTTCTCCTCCTCTGGATTCAGTCTGTTTTCCATGTGGAATAATTTCATTGTCAGGCTCCTCTTGAAGCTGAGCCGTGGAGAAAGAGCAGATCAGCAGCAGCAGTGGAATAAACATAGTCATCTCCATTCTGTGACTGTCAGTCTGTGCATCTAAACGTTGTAGTTTCTGTGTTAATCCCAGCCTTATATAGTGTTTTACCTTGGTCATTCATTACCAGATTTTCTTTGATCAAACTCACGTGCATGTAGATAACACATGGAGCACGTTATCTGGAAAACAACACTAAAAACACGCAAATGAAACAAGATACATGATCAGTACCTTTATAGTTCATACATTCATGACATAGTCAGATTAAGTTATTTTTATTTAATCATCAGAAAAAAACATATTTGTACAAATTAAATACACTTTATATAAAACAAGTCATGGAAGGAGTAGTCAGCAAAAAACATCATCTCTACCTGCTCAAACATTAACAACATGATCAGATATTGTGAAACGTTTCAGATTGTTTATCAGCTGTGATAAGCAAAGACTTAATGAAAACACAATTAAAAGGTCAATGAGAGAGTATTTTTGTCTTTACTTCCTCAATAAATCAATCATGTAATAAAGTCTGGCTATTTGAAAAATAACAACACGTTAGTCACACCTACTTTCAAATTTCCCCCACTGATAAGAAACTGGCTTCTCCTCAAACCATAAAATAAATATTAGGTCATAATGTGGGACTGTTGTGACTGTTGCATCACAGTAAAGCTGATCCTATATAAACATTTATAGTAGGCTGCTTTTTGATGGAAAAACAGAAACACAATCACACAAAATATGTTCAGACCATGATGGATAACAGCCCCTAAACCTGAAGTATTTTGGTTTGGTATTATATGTGATTATATTAACCTAAATGAATTGACACCAAGATGTAAGCAGTCAGTGCACGGCTGGTTACAAACCCCTAGACGACCATCTCCACCACCCAGCTGGAGTAAAGTGACACTGCAGGAGAAGTCAGAGTCAGACTCACTGGGGTTCAGGTAAAGGCCTGCATCCTTTCTTTGATGTTGGCAACCATTTACACTCAGTATATGTTACAGCCTGTAAGTAAGGTGCTGGTATTTAGTTTCAGTTTTATTAGACTGTGTTTGTCCAGTGTCCTTTGACAATTTATTTTGAGTGCTTTAATTTTATATTGGTTATGTGAGGAACCAAATATCATTAACAGCTTGTATTAATGCAATCCATTACAACACACAAATAGTTTGGGATCAACACCTCAATGATACTAAAGAATAATGAAACATTATGAACATCACAATAACCTAAAGATATTTCAATATACTGTAGTACACAGTAATTCAGTGTTTTCCAAATAGAAGATTGTGACCACCACTCTCCAGTTTTTGGGAATTTCCAATTTTATTTGATTTTGTTTCTAGTAAATAACAAAAAATAACACTTTAGGTTTACAGAAATAAATATCAGATGAAATCAGAATCATGGGCTAATGTTTGATTGACATGATCAACTGTTGACATGAGGAAAGACAGGAAAAAAGCTCCAATATTGAAATGAAATAAATTTGGCTCTTCGCAGTCTATCACTGTGTATTTTGAGGTAAATCCAGAAGCAGATGAATAATTCACAAATCTCTTCTCATTTAAACAGCTTCTATCAACAAAGACTGGTACACTGCTACAGTGTGTGAGGAAAAAGGACTGTTTCTTTCTAACATGGTGAAAAGCAGATGACCACTGAAGGTGCTGTGGGGAAACTCAACCAGGTTTTCCAGGGTAAGAACCTTGACAACGTCTGAGTCTGTTCTGCACATTTCTTGTCAGGTAGGTTAAATGCAGTGTTGTATAAAGTATCCAAAAGTCATTCTTGAGTAAAAGTAGTCATGTTAAAATATTACTGGAGGGAGGACGGGGTTGTTGCTCTTCAAGTTTTTTCAAAGTGCTGTGTGAAATGCAAGAAAGGTAAGACTCGCTTTAATGAAAACACAATTAAAAGGGCAATGAGAGGGTTTTTGTCTTTACTTCCTCAATAAATCAATCATGTAATAAAGTCTGGCTTTTTGAAAAACAACAACTCGTACTGTATGTCACACCTACTTTGCATTTTCCCCCACTGACAAGAAACTGGCTTATCAACATCCATAAAATAAATATTAGGTCATAATGTGGGACTGTTGTGACTGTTGCAGCACAGTAAAGCTGATCCATTTTAAACATGTATATTAGGCTACTTTTTTAAATGAATGCATAAATTAAGTATGTAAATTAAAGTAAATTAACGTCACTTCTCATACTGTGTTGTGAGCTGCTCTCAGATCAACAGTGCATCAATGCAACTACTTCATAATCTGTAAAGCAATCACTGACATCAATGCATAAAAACCTCAATGCTCATCACCATTGACATATATTTATTATGAAAGATCTTTCACAATGTTGAACCACAACCAGTGAAACTGTTTGTAACAACCTGTGGCGCTGTCTCAAGGTTAACAAGAGCCTCCACCAGAGGGGACTGTTGCGTTAGATTTCATTCCAGTGCAGCCTGGATGTGGAAATGTTCAGCACTGAATATCAGAGAGGGAAGTGTATTGACTCCCCAAGTCATATTGTGCAAAAAATGCATTCAAAAGTAGATGTGAAGCTTATATGAGGCTTCAGCAGTCTGAGTTAGTCATACCAGGTGTATATCTGCCACATTTAAAGTTTTTGTTAGTGTCAAAGTCTGTTGAGCTGTGGTGGAAGTATAGTAACAAAAATAGGGACTTTGGCACCAAAAAGACTTTAACATTGAAAGATATCTACTTGATTTGACTTATTTGAAGCTTCATATCAGGTTCAGATAAATGTTTAAATACATTTTTGCAAAGAGGGAGAAGTGCATTTTGTTCCCTGTCACTTATCCCATATTGTAAGTGTATTATGAAGGGATCTTCTAATGATCAGTATTATCAGGAAGAATGATTACAGCTGGAAATAACATGGCAATGCTCATTTGGGCACATGACATGTTTTAAGACAGACCTGAAAAACTGTGAACCCGGCCTTTAACAGACACAATGAATGTTTAATTGATTGGTAAATCCAAAAATGACATGCCTGTATTTTATTTAAAATCATTACATAAAATACACCTAGTATGTAAACTAAATTTAAATTAAAAAAACTAAATGTACTGCAAATGAGGATAAAATTATAACATTATGATATGAAATAGACTTTTAACACACCCATTCTAAGCTACTTTAATAACATGAAAAATGTTACCAAGTGCTTTATAAACCAGTCAAAGAATTTAAAAAAATAATTTTAAAATTAACTTGTATCCCATAAAAGTCATTTAACACTTACTGTTGTGTCATTTCCACTTTTGCAACAGTTCTCAATTTCATGTCAGTATAAGACAATGCTCAGCTTTTATGTGCTTTCAATGATTTTAACGTTTCCAGGTAAAACAGCACTGGGACTCTGAACTTTAAAGGGCATTATAATAGTGTGTCATGCTGTTTTAAAATATGAGCCGTATTCTTCTTCAGAACAAATGTAATAATAAACTTTGGCAAAAGAAATAGATGTAGTCAGGAGTAGTTTTGTGTTTGATGAAAAAATGATATCTACTGTAATTAGATCATCACAACTTTGACAACAACTACCACAATAGAAATGTGGTCATCATAACAGGTTATACATCTTATTGTATTCACTTAAGTATTAATTGGTGTAGAAAATGTCTGACTTCATTAAGAGTCTGTCTGTCAGATCTTGGTTATAATGAAACACTGCTCAATTTCAGGTGAATTAGGGATGATTTAAAAGTCCATCTTGTTGGCTCAGCTATATAAGCTATATTTCACTTTTTTGTTGTACACAATGCTGTAATTTATTATTATTATTATTATTATTATTATTTTTACAATACTTAGCAAGGAATTACATCAGTAGAATACAGTCTTAGAGAAATATATACTTTAATGAAAGATCACACAAGCTAGTGTCATGTAAGAAGGCCGACATGCCTTATGAAAGAGTGTATAAAAGAGAAGTGCAAAATCCCAGTGATATTCATGTGTATTCTCAGCAATTTGTTAAGTAATATCAGTGTAAAAGTAATATGAAAAAAAGTCCTTTAGTAACACCACTAACTGAGAAAACAAAGAGTTCAGAGTGGAAAAAACGTTACAACGCATTTGTTTAAATCCATAACTTGTGAAATTTGTTGCAACAGACAGTTTCAGAATCACTAATATAATCATTTTTCCACAAATACAGGTACTCTATCTCCTGAATGCATACTATTGCAGTACAACAGTGCTCACCAATCCTGCTCCTGGAGAGCTATTGCCCTGCGTGTTGTAGCCCTTGATGAGCTTCAACTGCTCGATAATGAGCTAATAATTAGAATCAGGTGTGTTAGAGTGGGCCGATACCTAAAACATGCAGGGCAGTAGCTTTCCAGGAGCAGGGTTGGTGACCACTGCTGTACAGTCTTCAATCACCTTCAGACTTATACACAACACCAAAATGCACAACAGGGGGCAGTCATGCAACATAAACTATAGTTTCTTATCTCAACAGTGACTCTACATCTTGATAATTAGAGAATGAATCATATATTTTGCCAACAAGTTTGTTAATATTAGCGTAGATATTAAAACATAACATTAAAAGCGCAATCACGTCTCATGACCCCTTCTGCTCTACATATTCATATCAAAAATATAATATAAATGTTTATTGATTTAATGAGTTCACTGAAACTAAATGCAAGAGATAGAAAGATCAGTTTTAGAAATGACATAAGAACCAAAAGATGGCAGAAAACACACATTCAAATCTAATAATGAGAAGATGGAGTGATTAGTGTTTGCTAGAGAGTAAATAAGTATCCCTTTAAACCCGAGCTCTGTCATTTCACCAGTGTTGTCAGATTATTCTCACACTGCAATCATGAGCTCTTAGGCCAAAAAAACGTATGACTGTAGCATAAAGCAAGAAACTGTCATCCTCCTAAAACCAGAATAAATACAGGAAGAACAGCTGCACTCTGATTCTCACAGCCGCAGGAAGCTCTCAGACAGCTCCATCGCTCTGAAAGACAAACACGGTTATTAACATTTTAATGTGGTTTCATCACATAAAATGTAATCCATCTCTGTTTACTAACACAAATCCTCAAGCAATACATAATTCATTGGATCCCTGTTAATAAGTTCTTCCAGCTAATTTTGGTGATTATAAACCAAACCTGGAATTAAATGGTCAATATACAAAATATTAATTGGAATTTTGTGATTTGGAAGGCATGAAATAACAAGCTTACATCTCTTTTATCTTTGTCTTTTTCTATATTAACTGAGTTTTATCTTTGTCTTTTTCTATATTAACTGAGTAGATGTTAAATATTAATAATAATAATAATAATAATAATAATAATAATAATAATAATAATAATAATAATAATAATAATAATAATAATAATAATAATAATAATAATAATGATAATCTTTATTTTAGGAGAGATCTGGCAAAGAGGGCAGCAGAAGAATAGTGTTACAAACAATAACACATATTATTTGTCATATTTCCTCACCTGTGTTTCTTTTATGTCTTTTTTTAGTACTGTTTAGTGACTAAATAGACTACTGCATTAAAATAAATAATTATGATTACACTTATTATTATATAGATTGTTATTAGTGTATAATATCAGAAATTCAGCTTTAAGTTTAAGATCATCCTTCATCCTTTTTCAGATAGACTCATCTGAAGTGAACTCATCTCATCTCTAAGAGCGGATACTGACCCCTCCACAGCAGCCACAGCAGTCGCCACACAGAGCTCCCAGCAGGCCGTTCACCACCTGCACAGCACACAGCGCCATCTGGATTATACCCATCACCAGCAGCACAGAGAACAGGGAGAGATGCCAGTGCACAATCTCCTTTGGCTGTAGGCACTGCGACCATAATTGTTTGTCAGACAGGTAGTCGCTGGAGAGGGACGGTGAGAGAGAAACAGCAGGTTTTCTTTGTGTTGACGCTTTGATTTGATGACTACAACATCAATAAAAACAGTTTGATTTCTTCAGGTGTGTTAAGTATATGCAACTTTATGATTTAACAGGTTGGTTGACCCAAAATACACACAAAAATGCTGCCTGTAATACGGAAGAATGGAATTTCATTTGTGCTTCCCAAAAATACATACTTTTTTATATATTTGTGTATTTTTTGTATGTGTCACGATGTCCCACGATGTGTCACAATTTGTCATTATATGTGATATTTTGCTTTAGTGGCAGGTACAGTACCGCCACACACATTATAAAATGAATCAAACTACCACAAACTAAGTGCCCTGAATGTAAAGCCCTCAGGACTCTTGGTTGGAAATCAAGCTTCAGCCTGTGGATTACTAGAGACATTGTTCCTGGAAGGAGACACCGCCACTGCATTTTATTTTTAGTCTGTTGAGCACCACTAATGAAATTCAATTCACTTCCATTGTATTGGTGTGAAGTATATTAAACTTTTTTATTTTATTTACTTCAACCAATTTTTGAGTCTTTACATCTTTGGATGATAAAATGCTTTTATGAGCGGTACTGTATGAACAATTTATTAAGAAACAAATTGTATTATTTTCAATACTGTAAATGTGACTGAAGTTTTAAGGTGAAAGAAACAATCCCCACATGTAATTAAAATAACTTAAGTGC